>NW_016157490.1:126891-256103 GCF_001687245.7 Rhagoletis zephyria
GCCCTTTCGGAAGCAGCCGGCACCTTCAGCACAATCGATTGATTTTCGGCACTATTTTTGCGTAACTCAATGCAACTAATAAATATTTCTTTCGGATCCGCAATTAAAAATATTTTTTTTTACATTTAATCGCATGTGCTTAAACTGATAAATGATATAAACATAGAAACGCAAGCAGAAGAATCTCGCTTCCACATTCTGCATATGCGCTTATTATTTGTGTTTAAAAAAATTTGTCGAAATTTCATCTCTAAAGCAAATATTAAATATCAGTTAATATATACTTTAGATTTAAATAAACATTTTTAGTGGTGGGCGAGTCCGAGATGTTTAAATGATCGAGATAGTACATTCAATTCGCGTAGATTTTTGAGAACTTTTTTCGTTGAAGGTGTTGCACTTTTTTTCCATACTGAAATTTGTGTACATCATTTATCATTGTCTAAGAAAAACTATAAAATAAAGCTTAATTTAAAATATTGGAATAAAAAGCCACAACGCTACACCCGCATTCATCCATATAACATAAAATGCGAACGTTCGTTATATGGAAGAAAGTGCGCAACACCGCAAATAGAGAAATTCAAAAAATCAGTGGTATTTTCTAGACACTTCAAACTTGCACCTTATTATACTAGAATGAATGGGCTACAAAATTGTTAACCCAAAACATGTCTACAAATTCTGAACAAAAATTGTGAAAATTTGATGAAACTTTGTTGATTTTTTTCATTCTTTCAAGTTCCGATTTATTTGCAAGGTTTTTGTTTGATAATGAGCTACAATGTTATAAAAAAAATAACTAAAATTATTTAAAAAAAATAATATAAATACCGGGTGACCGTGTAATTTTGTCAAGGATGAAGACAATGATGATAAAACATTAATACACTATATAGGTCAGTTCATATTAATGAACATAAAATGAGATCACTATCGATAAAATGGAAATCCTCAAGGGAAATTTATAATTTCAACGCATGGAATTTACATACATTCTTTTACTTTCAACCCTCGAATTGCTCAATTAAAGATGCAAACGGATTAAGAATCAAAGTGTTAGAAGAGATTTGAGCGTTTGGTACAAAACATATTTTTGATGTTGAAATTGTACTTAAAATCGGCAAATTGTACTTTTGTACATTTTAAAATTAATTGTACTGAAAAAAGTACAATTGTACTTAAAATATCAACACTGTTTCACTGGCGCTGTACTTGCTGCAGCGATGCCAGATTTGAGCGTACCCAATTTTTTACCGATAATAACTCATGCGAGGGATTTGGGTATTGGGCATTTTACAAGCCTATTAGGAAGTATACATATCTGTGTTCGTATAGAATAGTAGCTTATGTCGGAAGACTGGCTTTAGTATAATGAACCATTCGCAGCATACGATTGCGAAAGACTCACTGGCGCCGAGTCGTTGAAGAACTCTTGGAAAATAAACGTAAAAGACGGTAATGTTAATGGCGATGCTAGCAAGTCAATATTCGTATAAAGTTTCATAAAAAAATTCCTTGTGGTTTAAAGAATATAGGAAATGGTACATTTTACTAAAGCCAGCCTCCCGACATAAGCTACTATTTCATACGAACACAAATATATTCGTCTACAAATAATGTTGATTATTTTAATTAAGTCCTAAGATAAGTTTGTGAATCTTATCAGTGTCCTATGTAATAACCAAAAATCAATACCCTCGCCAATTAGAACTTTTGCTTTTAAAGAAAAATATACATAGCGCATTTACTCAATACTTGGTCTGGCATCACTGTTTGAGCATTGATGTGCTCAGCTCACTGTTGCCAAGGACTGAATCGGCTTTCAAAAAGTACTCACACAGTAATCAACGATCGCCAAGTTCGTGCCGCCTGCGTTATACGCGTCGATGTCCCGCTCAACGTGACAAAAATCGATAGCGACTACTGTAAAAATTGGAAAGACCAATTTTTTCTTTTTGGAACTTAAAAACAACAGTTTAGAGTATATTGTGCCAAAATTTAACTGCAATCGCAGGCCTAGAAGATATAAATAATTGCAATTCTCTTAATTATTGTTATTAAAGAATTAATTGTTTTGCAAGTCTTGTTCTGCAAATTTTTTTATCGTAAAGGGAAAAGCTTCAGCAACTCTCAAAAAGAAAAATGACATCAAATTTCATCAAGTGGGTCGCGAGTAACGAATTTTTCTTTCAAAAATTGCAATATTCTTATAGTACCAAAATAAGAAAAACGAAACGGAATTTCGAAAAACCTTCCAAAGTGTATTTTTGTTTTATAATTATCTACAGATTCCCACAATTGTCTTCACTTTCCAGAAAATCAATGAAAATTCATTGACATAGTTGGCGTGGTTTGACTCTGTTTTCAACGCTGAGTATTATTTATTTATTCCAGTTTCTTTATTGTTAGATTATTTAGTTAATTTTAGGAGTCTATAGGTGAATTATGTAATGCAACCCCATAAAAAAAGGAATAAAGAAAAAATGACGAAGAGGGCGGTTCACTTCCTTTTTGGCGAATAAATAAAGCCTACACATTTTTATAAAGACGAAATCTAATCCGCGGTAATCCTCCAGCTAAATACCAAGTAAATTGGAAATTTACAACTCAGGTGTTGGGTCATTACCCGGATCATCGAATTTCACTTATAATTTTCAACAACCACGAAAAATGTCCAACCCACGTGAGGATATAACTAAGGCTATACAACAAAATGGTGCGGCGTTCCCTCCCTCAGCCACGACTCAACAACTACGTAAACGTTTACTAAACGTGATGGGTGATAATTGGAACACCACTACCTCTGCCGATACTACTGATGCTGCACTGCCGTCATTGCTGCCACCAACGCTGCCGTCAATAACACTAATGCTGCCGCCCCCACCACTGCTAATACTGCCTCTTTCACTGCCGACACCGCCGTCTCTATCGCCAATAACACGGCCGCTCTGGTATCTGCGAATGCCACCGAAATAGCCAGGTCACTACTCCCCGAACTAGATGCAGAAGTGACGGCCCTTAAGAAGCGCTTGGAAATACTGACGCTACGTAGACAGATAGAAGAACTGGAATAGTAGACGACACTGTCGCCTGGTATTCGGTGATATTGAGCACGCTCTGCCAAAATTGAATGACGACGACGTAACCTATCCCGTTCGCCATTTTCTGTGCGAGTTTGAGGAAATAATGGAAGGGTTGATGACAAATTTCGCTTACTTGCCCTGCGCCGATCTCTAACAGGCACAGCGCGGGTATTTTTTATCGACCACGGCCGCTCTAAATTACCACGCGCGAAAAACAGCGCTATCAAACGAATTCGACGTGAGAATTACACGGCAAATAGTATACAAAATGCTGTCGCAGCACCGATGGAAGAGGAAAGAGGAGACGCTCGACTGCTTCACGCTAACCATGCAGGTCATTGCGAAGCGGGCCAATTTCGCCGATACGGAGCTGATGGACACATACTGATGACGGCACGAAGCTTAGAGGAACTAAAAACCCTTATAAATCGGTACCATCACAAATATTTCGTGACCGGGGGGTGCAGCCATGAAGATATGAAGCTGAAGTGTTTCAACTGCTCCTGTAAATAAGCAAACGTCAAGCTGTGAGGTTCAACTTATATTGTGCTCTGATTTGTCTTTCTATTTGCAAAGTTTATTGTGCGAATTTTGAGCAAAAGTTGTTACAAAAAGTGCCTACAAGCATCTTAGTGTGAAAATAATCGAAGCTAAGTGAAAGTTTTGTGTTTTATATTAAATTTAATTAAATTTCACTAGCATACATCTAAACTTGCCGAGTCATTTGATGTTGCAATTCCTTTTTAGTTAACTGAAATAGGCTTTGTTTCTTTTCTTTTCTAGCAGATAATTATCAGGAAGAAGAAGAATGGGAAGATTGAAAGAATTACGCTTACAGAGAGCGAAGTAAAGAAATAGTAAAGAAACGCAAAACTAGCAGAAACTAGCAAGTTACCAGCTGATCGATGTATTTGACTATTGAAAATATTTTGACAGCTGCTAGTTTCTACTAGTAAAAATTTTACCAGCAGAAATTAGCAGGAGAGCCAATAAAATAAGAGCGCAAGAACGAGAGAAAGCTGCTAGTTTTTTGGGTTAAGAAACGCTTTCCAGAGAAATTAGTGATAACTTGTGATAATTATCGGTTAAGAAACAAAGCTATTGTTTTTATTTTTGCACATTTATTTTGCTCTTTTTGTTTACTTTTTTTAGTAATTCTTGTCACAGCTGTTTGCTTTGCGGTTATTACGTGTCATAATACAGTGATACTCAAACTGTTCGCTACATATATTCTAAAACTAAAGACATCAGCTCTTAATCTGTTATAATATATTTTGTTTGCTTTTTATTACTATAATTGTTATTAATTACTATGAAGTGTGATCTTGATAATTGCCAAATTAAAACCGATTCTGAACGATACTTATCGTGCTAAATTTGCCATCTAAAATGTGCTGGTTTCACAGGTAGAATTTTGGACGCTATTAATGATGGCAAAGGTCTTCGCTGGTCTTGCTTAAAATGCAGGTCAACCGAAGTTGATCTCTTTAAGTTGTTTAGGCAAACCAGAAATGCTTTTTCTGAGCTGGGGAAAGAGTTTTCGGTACTGACCGAAAAATGTAAGCTTTATGAAAATGTTTTTAAATATTTTAAATGCTTAGATGCCGTACAACCTATGGAAGATATTCGTGTGTCAAAACGCAAGCGTCTTCATAGTCCGCATAATGAAAGGGTAATCGCTCCACGTCAGAACAATCTTCCGAATGACTTATTAACCTATCTTCTCCATGTCCACAGACATCGGAGTCGTCATCCTCAAAAGAAAGTATAACAGTCTGCTTCCGCTTCTAATAACAACGAGCCTGAAGTATCTTCCCCTTCCCCCGTTGAAGGTGTGGCACCGTCATCTAATCTAACGCTCACTCCACCACCGCTAACTCGTTACTCAGCCCCTTCCGCCGGTAATCGAGCCCAATACTAGGAGACTGGTTGTGGTTCCCCCAAAGAAGTCTATATTTGTCTCTAGATTTTCGAGGGATACTTCCGAAGATGATACAAAGTTTTACATCTCGTCGAAATCAGAAAATTAAATTTAGAAAAAAAAAATGTCCGTCGATAACTTAAATCTGTGACACAAAATGGCTAGAGGCGTCGCCTGAGTGCATTCTTTCATATATTAATTTATGTGCCAGTTTTACCGTCATATATTTTTTATCTACTCGTTTATTCCAAGGGGTTTTCATGCTTTATTTAAATTTAAAAAATTAAATTACTATACCGTTTTAAAAATCTGAAAATTCACTGCGGGAAATTTTTTATTCTCTTTTTGTCTTCGCCTTCTCGTTTTTGCCTTTATAAGTTTTGAAAAAAGGTTTTGAACGAACCATTATATCACATGCCTAGGCAAGATTTGAAAGAATATTTTTAATATTTTCGATTCTAAGTTTTATTAAAACAAAATGTCGAAATCAGCTTCATATAGAAACTAATAATAATAATAATAATAATAATAATAATAGATTGGCGCTTACACATATGTTAGTGCTTGGCCGAGCTTCTCCCCCGATTTATGGCGTGCGCCTTGATGTTGTCACACAAAGCGGAGGGATCTACAGTTTTACGCCAACTCCGAACGGCGATTGTATTTTTATGAGAAGCTGTTTTTCATGGCAGAAATACACTCGGAGATTTGCCATTGCCTGCCGAGGGACGACCGCTGTTAAGAAAAAACGTTTTTTCTAAATTTTTTGCGATGTTACTTTGACCAGGGCTTGAACCCAGGTGCTGCGGAGTGGAAGCGCGCACTGCTTACCACTACACCACAGCGGCCGACAATAGAATATAGAAACTGTCATCGTCACTCTCTCTTGACTCTCACATATTGACTAGATTTGACTATTTATTTAATTATATTTTAATTTGAATTATTTGTTTATAAAAATATAGTTTATTCCTTAACAAACACTAAATGAAAATAAGTTTAATCTTTGAACAACATTAAAAAAATCGACAAACTTTCGTAAAAATTTCGAACTTTCTATTTCGATTTTATCTCTTAATATTTTGCAGTGTTTAGCTCATTAAATTTTAGTCTAATAAAGTGCAAATTTAAAGTAGCTGTTATTTACAGTTGATGTATGGCATATTTTTAACGATGTCGTAATTTTCTTCCATATTATCTAAGTATGTTCGACAATTTTTTTAATGAAGAAAATGAGCAACGCCTTCATCAAAAAAAATATATTAAAAATCAACGATAAGTCGCAGCTATGCACTTTAAATTTGCGCTTTATTTGAATTGATCGGGCTACAAAATTGCATACTCAAAATATGTATTTCTGGGAAATCTAATTAAAAAGCTTTACGAAAGTTTGTTAATTTTTTTAATGTTGCGCAAAGAGTAAACTTTGGATTTATACGGGTTTTGTTAAAGTGTAAACTGCATTTTTATAAACAACTAATTAAAATTATATAATTTTAAGATAAATGGCGAATCTAGTTAACATGTATAAAGTTTTGATAAGCTCTTGAAATGCCAAGTTTTAGTACTGAATTCAAAGAAGATGTGTCTTTTATCCATTCATAGTAACTTAAAAAAATGTGTTTGTTAAGAAGTGTATCTTAAAATATCTGCCTTGACATTTATGTTAAAAGCGTAAAATATGTAAATGTACCTACATAAACTTACCCGTGAATACCATCAAATCATTGGTCTTGAAGGGAATCTATGTATGCATGCATGCATATGAGCAAATTAAAAAGTCGATACAATTTACAGTCGAAAAGTACAGTTTTTATATAGATTTCGTACTGAAGGAACAATTTTATTTCCCAACACTGTGGGGAACTAAGCAAAATGGCCTAGTGTATTTCGCAAATATTCAAATACATAATCCACCAACCGATAATTTTATATATTCATTAAAAGATAATTTGTCATCAGTCTGAAATAAAAAAATTTATAAATCGGAAGGGTAAAATAGTATTGTGTTATTAATTCAAAAATAAAAAGTTTCATTTCACTGACGAAGGGGGGGGAGGGATCTCGTTGCTCATCTATAAACTTTATCTTCTTGGTCTTCAACCTAATTTTCTACGATGGATCTCTTCATAACTCTACGATAGATCACAAAGGGTTATGTTTAAAAATACTATTTCTGACGTCATTGATGTTACTCCAGACCCGATTCTGTTCTTGCTTTTTATAAACGATATTTCTACAGATATAAAATTTTCAAAAATTTTAATGTAAGCAAATGATGTGAAACTTTACAAATCGTACGCATCAATCAAAGAAAAACATTTGCTACAAGCAGACTTAAACAGCATGGCTAACTGGTGCTATGTAAATCGTATGCCTCTAAATCTGGAAAAATGTAAAGTAATGTGCTTCTCGCGAAGAGCTTTTCGGCCACTTTCTTATACAATAGATAACCATAATTTGGAACAGGTATACAATTTTGTTGACCTTGGTATCACAATGGATCCGAAACTTAATTTTAATCTTCACATTAATGTGACCGTCAACAAGGCTACTTGCATTTGTGAAATGATGGTCAAAAGAATTTAGTCNTGCCTCTAAATCTGGAAAAATGTAAAGTAATGTGCTTCTCGCGAAGAGCTTTTCGGCCACTTTCTTATACAATAGATAACCATAATTTGGAACAGGTATACAATTTTGTTGACCTTGGTATCACAATGGATCCGAAACTTAATTTTAATCTTCACATTAATGTGACCGTCAACAAGGCTACTTGCATTTGTGAAATGATGGTCAAAAGAATTTAGTCACCCTTATATCACTAAAACCCTCTTTACAACATTAGTTAGGCCGATTCTGGAATACGGTTCGGTGGTTTGGAATCCAAGGTATCGAATTTACTCAGACAAGATAGAATCAATTCAAAAACAGTTCCCACTTTTTGCTTTAAGAAATTTCCGTTGGGACTCTCAATATAACCTTCCGCCTTATACGAGCCGATTAAAACTTATTAATCTTCCTACACTTGTCAGTCGCAGGGAAATGCTTGGTACAATTTTTATGATTAAATTACTGACAGGCTAAATTTCAAGTCCGCTTCTTCTGGGTGAAGTTAGCCTTAATGTTCCCTCCCGTGTATCAAGACACTTTTATCCCCTATTTTTGAAAACTTGTAAAACTAATTTGGAATTACACGAGCCACTCCGTTGCTTATGGCAGGATTTTAACTCTCATTCCAACACATTTGATACATCTAATTCGCTTTTCAGCATTAAGAAAGCGATACTATTCTCTCAATAAATGAATTATTAACATAAAGACATAAAATGAGCTGATGAATTTAGTTCTGTAGCTGAACAGTTTTAGATCTCCACGTTTAACAAACTCCTATAAAATATTGGTTCCGTACGTCATGCGGACTGCGCCGCTCATGCGGATGGGCGGGAATGGAGGGTAAAAACCGTTAGGATTATTATTAGTTTTATTATTATTATTAGTAACTGGCACATAAAACCAAACTGCCCGGTCTCACTAAGACCGGACGGATCCTGCTTCAGGTGCTGGAAGATGGGCCACTACCCATAGACATAGGCACTAGACTAACCAGTAATCAGAGGAATGACTTGGGTCGACATATCGCTAACACATATCTTAACCCGGAAGTGATACCCGAACCATTTAAATACGAAATGAAGATACACTTGACGACCGACGTACCTTTCCATTGCGCGCAAATATACCGTTCGGGATAATTACACACTGCCGCTAATCGATGACTGCATAGAATATCTGGAAAATAAACGTTTATTTTCCGTATTAGACTTCAAAAGTGGCTTCCACAAAGTTGAGATTGCACCTAAATCAATTCCCCTTACCGGCTTTGTGACCACTAACGGTCAATATGAATATTTGAAGATGCCGTACGGGCTGAAGAACGCTCCCGCTGTATTTCAGCGCTTCATTAAGAACATCTTCCGGGACATGATCGATAGCAGGAAAGTTATCTTTTACATGGATGATATCATCATTGCGACCGAAAGTTTTGAAGAACACAAAGACCTGCTAAAATTAGTATTAGAGCCACTTACCTTTAGAGCTTTTGAACTTAACTTAGATAAATTAAGGTTTGGGTATGATTAATGTGACCAACGGTACTTCTTTCGGAAGTACAGTACTTATTTTTTCGCTCTTGTACTTCGTACTTCGAAGTACAGTCAAATGTACTTCTTTTCAATATTTTGTACTTCTAGAGGGAGATACTGTAACCAGTTACCGACAATTTTCGGATCGCTATCGCACTTGTTTACGCATGATATATATGTTTTTTGTAGTCTGGGATCGATGGCATCATAGCTGCGCAGCTGCAAAGGGATCTGAAGGTGTCGTGCAAATGGTTGGATCCTATTTATGCGAACTGCGTGAGGACCGGGTACATCCCCATGGCTTGAAGGGTAGTCAGTATTGCGTTCATCCCGAAGGCCGCAAAAGGCTCTCATGTTTCCCCTAGGTGTTTTAGGCCTATCAGTCTCTTCGTGTTTGATAAAAACGCGTTTGCTAAAAATGCTAGAGAGCGCAGTACCTGTACATAAGAAATGCGATTCCTCTAGACTATCAGTCAAGGGCTCAATATTTTTATTGCAAGAAGAGGACGGTGAATACTGCCCTGTACGCATTGGTAAAGTGGTCAGAGGAAACCTTCACGCATGAAGATTATGCAGTTGGATCCTTCTTCGATATCGAGGGGGCCTAGTCAAGTATATTCATAATCTTGGGCTTGAAACCAACCCAATAAGCTTACTTCATGGCAGAGCTGTCGCTGGGGAAGCGTCTGCACTCAGGACAGAGTCAATAGGAGCACTCCACAAGGAGGTGTTCTCTCTCCCCTGCTCAGGATTGCGGTTGTAAACGACCTTCCAGTTGAACTGTAAAAAGTGAGCTGTCGGGTGATCGCCTATGTAGATGATGTGGAACTTTTGGTTAAGGGACGATTTATATACACCGTTTTTGATCTGGCTCAAGGTTACCTGAACTAGGTGGGGGGATCAACGGCGGCTGTCGTAGAAAGCTAACATTAAGGAAAGGGTAGGAAAGGTGTCGATTGTCTTGTACTGTTAGAGGGGAACTATCAGTAAAAGGTGGGTTCTCTCGCCCAAATTAATTAATTTGCTCTAGGAAACCAGATTTAAGCCTATATTGTTTCAAGGAGCCCTTGTCTGGTGGAACTCACTAGAAAAGGCTACACTTGTAAAACAGGAATTAGCGGATCCGGTGGTTCCTACCACACCTACACGGGCGCTTAACATACGTATGTTGAACATGGCGCCGGCGGATATTGCAGACAAAATTGTCGAAGCGCGAGCTGCTATTAGGCTGAGGGAAACCGGGACCTTTTGTGACATAAAAAAGGAAAAGAAGACGTTTCTCTGCACACATTACTTCTCAAGGGCTAGTGATGGGGGTTCTGATATGCCATTGTGCGATTGGTATTCATGCGGTGAGACTAGGAATTTCAGCTGATCCTTTTGCATCAGCTATCAAGAGGAATATGAGGTGGAATCATCTCCATACTTTCTTTTAGACTGTCCAACCTTCGCAAGGCTAATATGGAAGCATTTTGGCTCGCGCTTCTGAACAAACACTGAGCTCTCAGGGATCGAAATTAGCCGCATTCGAAATTTCGTAATCGGCTCGCGGCGTTTACTTAACCCAACCTTACCTGTACTTCTTTGAGCTATGAAATAGTTGGTCACATTAGGTATGATGAAATCAATCATTTAGGATGTGTGGTGTCACACTCAGGTATATTACCCAATGATTTCCACATTAAAAGTATACACAATTTCCCGATTCCAATGAATGCAAACCAACTACAATTCTGCTTTGGCATGTTTTCATAATTCCGCAGATTTGTATCGTCCTTTTCGCAAATCGCGAAACCATTACATAACTTGCTGGACTTTGACGAGAACTGCCTTGATGCATTCACCGAACTTAAGTTCCGCCTAGTTAAAAGCCCCGTGCTGGCTATATTCAACCCACTTCGGGAGTACGGTTGCCAGACGTACTGATTTTTTAACTCTTGTACTGACTTTATTCATTTTTTCAATCAGTACGCTAATGTCCTGATTTTTCAAAATTTGTACTGAATTTTCAATTCAAACAAAATACTTTAGGATTTTCTTAAGCTTAAATTATTTAAAAAGAAAGCTGACGTTGTTTTGTCGAGTGTTGTTAGTTATCTCGAAAATAATTTTCATTTTAATAATAACAAATTTGAATATTCGAATTTCTTTTGCCTATAGCTTACAGTTATTTTTTCTCAATTTATTGACATTGTAAAAGACTTTGCATACATGACATAGAGTTAGATACTCTTTTTAGCTAATTAATTTGTCGTAGTTGAAAAAATTTTGTTTAAGCCATGAGGAAATATAGATGAAGTCCTTAAATAGAGGTACTTTTTCACAGTTTTAACAAATACGTAATTTTGTTTTTTTCCAATACCACACTCAAACGAGGCAACTGAGAGGATCTTGAGTATAAAGTTTGCTTCCTGGCGCAAAGAGAGAAACCAGCTTCTAATAAAATTTTTTGAAAGTGAACTTCAAATTAAAATTAATTTCGAAATGAAATTATAGAATTCTTTGACTATTTAAACACTGAAAATGGAAATTATCTTATTTTTGCTATTCAAAAATGTCATATATATAAAATAATTTATTGGCTCCTGAGTACAATAATGTGTACACTTATGTTAAAATGAATATCACTTCTTTTTTAAGAACTATATTTTATTTATATACCAAAATATTGTTAAAAACAAGTACTCCGGCGTTTTAAAGTATTATATGCAGGGTTTGAAAATGCTGTAATTTTTTAATTTAATTTGCTTTTGCGATGCTCTGACTTAGGGATTTATGATATCGAAAGCAAAGCAACAGCAATTCAGAAAAAAAGCAATTGCTTTGGCTGCCATTTTGCTGTGAAATTTCGAAAGCAATCAGACAGTTCAAAAGTAATTTGTGGAAGTACACACGGAAGCAATACAAAGCAATAGAAATTTTGACTATAACTTAGAAGATGTTATACGTATGCATGCACAAATACACAACCCTGAAGATCTACTGGTGACAAGAGACTAGCATTAGCTAAAGATTCCATACATTACTGATTGTACGGCAACTCGCAAGCAAAAGGTCATGCCACGCGTAGTGCTCGGAAGGTTCCAATGACATCGTATTGTTAAATTCGTTAGGCAAAGGAAATGGTATCGCAAATTTTGTGGCTAGTACTCACTCCTGGCGAGTCAGCTAAATCATATACATGTTATGTATGTATATATGTAGATATACACCATGCTGCAAAACTTCATGTGCACAGCACAGTCAAGCAGATCACAACACAGCAAAAGCACAATCACAGTAAATCGAATGCAATACATTTTTTTCAATAAACTGACGAAAAAAAGAATACAATTTTCAAAATCACAGCAAAAGCGATGCCGTTCGAATGAGAATCAAAAATTTCAAAGCGAAGCAAAAGAAAAATGTTGCTGCTGTGCGGACAGTTTTTCAAACCCTGATTATATGTTACCTACATTCATAATTTTGCTTTCAATAAAAATGTACTGAAAAGTACTGATTTTTTAGCATGAAAAAGTCTAACGTACTGATTTCGCGCATAAAAAATCTGGCAACCCTATTCGGGAGACGGAACTCCATTGTGATACCAGTAGTGTAGGTTTCGGTGCAGTATTAC
Organism: Rhagoletis zephyria; assembly: GCF_001687245.7. Taxonomy (NCBI): domain Eukaryota; kingdom Metazoa; phylum Arthropoda; class Insecta; order Diptera; family Tephritidae; genus Rhagoletis; species Rhagoletis zephyria. The sequence goes on from NW_016157490.1 coordinate 139,657, forward strand.
TGCAACGCCAAGACGATGATAAGTTCCACTCCATCTCATATTTCTCCAAACTGCCTCAAGGGCCGAGTCGAAATGTCATAGTTTTGAACTGGAGGCATTGTCCAACATATATGCACTTAGTAGGTTTACGACATATCTGGAAGGCATACGTTTCACTATAATAACCGACTGTAACTCATTGACGGTGACACTCGAAAGAAAACATCTGAACCCCCGGATAGCTAGGTGGGCTCTTCAGCTCGAAAATTATAATTACAAAATAAAGATAGAAAAGGGGCTTCAATGGGTCAAGTTGATGCCCTCAGTAGGAGGCAGAAAGCGCTAATTGTAAATAGAGATGACGTAGAATTTCATCCATCTCATATTTCTCCAAACTGCCTCAAGGGCCGAGTCGAAATGTCATACACCCCTATTGCGAATGTCGACTGGCAGTAGATAAACGACTATTAAGCGATTATCGATTATCGATGCTATTGCGAGTGTCGCTTAGTCGCTTAATTAGCGACTGTGAATACTTTTTAATCGCTCATCCTTCTATTGCTGTTTTTTAGTCGTTGGAGTTTGCGTTTATAAAATTTACATAAGAAAGTGGTACTATAATGGATAAAAAGTAAGTCAATTGAACTGGAAGTTGTAAAAAATTGTGAAATATACATATGCATGTATGTGTCTGAATTACAGATCAAAAATTATAAGCAACAAAAGGCAACTTGCGCGGTTGGTCGTACTGATGCAGGAGAGTGAAGACATAGGCAAAGGAATTTCCGGAAAGAGTAGGGTAGGAAGCTCCGCTTCTATTGGAAAAGATACATATACAATATTTCTTGTGCATATAACTCCGGCTACGCCATCCACAGTGTTTTTGCGCAGAACCAACATCAAAAGTTTATACAAAAAAACTGCATAATTTATTAATTGACTAGTGCTCGGAAATTTGAAATCTTTATTTTAAATTAAAGTTGAATTCTTTCAATACACTTGTTATGTTGTTATGTTAAAGTTTTTAAACTCGGGTCACGCGTTTGGACACAAAAACCCAACATCATTGTACAAAAAACTTAACCGTACCGTATTTCTTAAACTTCCATAAAGTTTATTAATGAGGAAAACAGCTTTTCCTGCAAATCATGTAAAGCCTAAAAACTGTGAAGCATCGGGAACGCAACTTCTATTCATAAAACTCACACATGTACATACACCTTCCAAGTCCAAGGGATCCGACGAATCTCGCAATTCCCTCCTTGCTTTAGCTAACTCTACTAATCTATTAGCTTCCGCATCATCTTCCTCATCACTAAACCATATTTCAACTGTGTCCATTTTTTAAATTTTATAATAAAAGCAATTATTTTAAAAATGATGTAAATAAAACACTCAAGAAACAAATGTAAACAAACAAACAGCTGTTTACAATTCTGTCAACCATTCACAATAGTACAAATTTTTATCGATCAAGTTACACAATAGCAAAATAAAAGATGATCGACTCGATCGACAAATTTCTATTCTACTGCCAGTCGACACTCGCAATAGGGGCCATAGATTTGAACTGGAGGCATTGTCCAGCATATATGCACTTAGAAGGTTTAGGACATATCTGGAAGGCATACGTTTCACTATAATAACCGACTGTAACTCATTGCCGATGATACTCGAAAGAAAACATCTGAACCCCCGGATAGATAGGTGGGCTCTTCAGCTCGAAAATTATAATTACAAAATAAAAGAGAGAAACGGGGCTTCAATGGGTCATGTTGATGCCCTCAGTAGGAGGCAGAAAGCGCTAATTGTAAATAGAGATGACGTAGAATTTCAAGTACAGGTTGCCCAAGAGCGGGATAAAAACATTGACTCCTTACGATGCCAATTAGAAAATGAAGAATATAGCTTGGTAGACGGATTGATGTACAAGAAGAAACAGGACGGTAAAATAGCTTTGTATGTGCCCAACGAAATGGAGCACAACGTGATACAGGTTATTCACGAGAAGATGGGTCGCTTATCAGTGGAGAAGACCCTTAGTAAGCTGAAGTTATATTATTGGTTTCCAAACATGCGACCGAAAGTAGAAAATTCGTTAGGAATTGCCTGAAGTGCATAATGTACGCCACACCGCCTCGTGCAAAAGAAAGGACTCTTCACGTTATCCCTCAACCCCCTTTGCCGTTCGACACTATCCACTAGGGCGGGTCGAAAATCTAATTTTTCCTAAATCTCTGGGTAATAGTGCAAATATATTGTATCTTGAAGTCAACAACAAGCCTGCAAAATATTAGTCTTTTATTTCAATTGTAAGAGCCCGCGCATCGACCGCCAAGTGACCCACAGCACACTAGTCGAATAAGACCAGTTCATAAAAATTCTGGCCTCAGCAAAAAAGTTTGGTGCATATTATTAGATAATGAATCCGTTAAAGCAAAATACAAAATCAAATATCATTTTCCACAGCTCCTTAGCTTATCGTTAATGTCAAAGTTATCTTTTTTCAATAAAATTTTAATTGTTCTCTGCTCTGCTCTATAGTCAAAAGATGTAAAGAACAGCATTAGTATTTGCTGGCGTGGATTTAGGTCGCCGGTTCCAAATATTCTAATCTTTTTTTAATATTAGCTATAGTTTGCGAATTTTTGGCAAATTTAGGAAGAATTTCGGTAGTTCCAATAGAAAATCCATTATTTTCCATCATCGCGGAAAAATTTTGTTTTTGCAAATGAGTATGGACACACAGAACAGTCACAACTTCTAGAAACACTAACTAGTTTATTATGTTTATGCATACAATATAAAAATTGCAAATATAGGAAAATTACAAAAAAATTTTGTTCAACATATACTTTATTTTAAAATAATTTGTTTATAATCTGAACGATTTTCATCATATTATCATCATAAATCAGAAACAGTAAGTCTCGCCTTCAATTTGGTAATTATTACGTACCGATCGAGTGCCATTTACCAAAGTTATATCAAAAAACTTAAGTGGATCTCTAGTTTAAAAAAAAAATGTTTCTTCAATTTTATAAATAACTTTTAAATAAAAGAACCGGATTACAGAAAGTGTGCCAGGGAGTGACTTTTTCGTTGAAGCTGAATGCAAAGCAATATCGTCCAATTGCAGACTCCTTAAAAGAATTTCCCAGGATATGTTAAAGACTATTTCATTTACCTACAGTCACCTTTTCACATAATGGAGTTAACTAAAATATTTATGTATATCTAAACACTTATTGCACGTCCCCTACTTTCATATAACGGCAAATTTAGAAACCGCTAAAAATGTGTTTCTCCGGTGACTAGTGTAACCATTCCGCACCAATCTTAAAACTGCATAAATGGACTTAAAATGGGCGTTTCTCACTCTAATTGTATTATGTTAATGTATGTAAATACTTATATGCTTACAACTATTAACTTATCAAACGATACCTAATTTTTGACAATACATGTTTGACTACATTCACTGACCAAATCGGCGTGACCAAGTCCATGGTCCTTTTAATATTATATGAACATCCGAAAACATTAAAACGTTTGAAATAAATCTCGCCCCACTTTTTTGCATTTTTCACACGGTTGCTGAAGTACTGAAGAATTGAAAACTCATATGGAAAATTATAGTTTTTGTAAGTTTTATCCTAATATCTTAAAAACTTGTAGACTTATTGAAAAATGATAAAGGAACGTAAGGTACTAAATTTAGTAACCCTTAATTTGATATATCGCCCTGATTATAACAATTAACGCATTCCATATATATTACAAGCCAAAGTTTGATTCAATTGCGCGGGCTAAAGATTAAATTATTCTTTCGTGGCCAATAACAATTGGCTTAGACCTAAGATATCATAATATTACTATTACAATAGGGTCAAATGCCTTTTATTTTCCCCCATACAAAAACGACCCAGCCTACTATCCACGTAGATCACTTTGGACCACTGCCGTCAATTAGGTCAAAGCGCAAGCATATCTTAGTTGTTGACGCATTCACTAAATATGTCAAGCTCTGTCCAACTAACTCAACTAGTACTCGAGAAGGCACGGCTGCCCTCTACCAGTATTTTAGCTATTATAGTAGGCCGAGAAGAACCATCAGCGAAAGAGGCACTTGTTCTACCTCTATCGAGTTTAGTTTATTTTTATTAAGACGAAATATAGGGCATGTGTAGGTCGCCGTGGCATATCCACAGGCCAATGGACAGGTAGAGAGAGTGAATAGGATATTAGAATTGGACAAGGGGAACACAACGGTAATAATGTACGAAAAAGAATATAAAGAAAAGACAGAGCAAATAATCAAAGAGACAAATTGTCGGATGATGAGAAAGGACCCAACCGATGACTACCAAGTGGCAGTAAAGCACGCAATAAAACAAGCAAAAACAATAATAAATCCAAGGAAAGTATATACAATGACATTAATGAATCCTTCGGCCCCTTCAATGATAGCACTCCCAAAAATACACAAGCCAGGAAATCCGATGAGACCAATTATCAACCATAAATCTGCACCAGGATACAAACTATCGAAATATTTAAAATCGTTGCTGAAAGAAAAACTGGAACTGCCCAATAAATACACAATTACGAATACAGCGGAGTTAATTGAAAGGATGAAATCGCTAGAAATACCCAAAGATGCGAAATTTGTATCATTTGATGTTAAGGATCTTTACCAATCGATACCAACGGCAGAAACAGTTACCACCTTGACTAAAACTTTGATAGAAAAAACAGACAAGAATGTAGCAACGGAAATCGTGAACACATTGAGGGTAACACCAGACCAAAACTACTTCAAGTTTAATAACAAAATATATAGACAAACTAACGGGCTAGGGATGGGTAATCCCACATCTGCAATTTTAATGGAAGTATTCATGCAACATTTAGAGGAAAAGTATATGACGGAGCTGACAACAAGCCTGGGAGTAAAGTTCTACGCAAGATACGTCGATGACATCATATGTCTTGTAACGGGAGACAAGGAAGAACAAATTCTAGGCTATCTCAACGACCAACACACGAATATAAATTTCACTATGGATAAGGAAAACGAAGGCAAAATAAACTATTTGGACATAACAATTTAAATAAATAAGGTTACCAACAAATGCGAATTCGGGATATATAGAAAGCCCACGGCCACAGACACGATAATACACAATACTTCAAACCACCCTCAACAGCACAAAAATGCAGCCTTTAGATATCTAATAACCAAGCTTTAACGAACCCCATTGGAAAAAGAAGCTTACAGCAAAGAACTTAATACGATATACGCAATCGCGGAAAATAACGGATACAGAAAGGGCCTAGTAAACAAGATAAGAAGAGAAACAAAAACGGAGAAATCAAATAAGAAGGAAAATAATGAAAAGGCTTGGGCAGTCTTGACTTATACGGGCAAAAATTGGCTAAGGTATTCCAAAATTATAACATTAATACAGCATTTAGAACGAAGGACAATGTGGGGAGGATACTACGAAATAGTGCAAACGAGGAAGACCCTCTAGACAAGCAAGGTGTATATAAGTTGCCTTGCGAATGTCAACATAGTTACATAGGACAAACAGGGTGCAAGATAAAAACAAGATATCATGAACATATAAGGTACTACAACAAGAAAATGCTAAAACCTTCTACTACCCCGGAATCGAACTTCGCAAACCATATGGCAGAAAACCATTGTACGCCAATGAAAATAGGAAAGACAGCCAAAGTTCTCCAGGTACAGCACTGTTGGGTCACGGATTGGGAGTCACTGCACTTGTCATAGATTGAGAACACCTGCAGTACATTTGTACATATCTACATTCGATTTGCCGCTTGCTAATACATCATCTCATTCGATGCACTCTCAGCGAGTTTACGTTCCAGCGCACATACTTACATACAATCATATTTGCTTGTATAGATATGTACACCTGTAAAATAATTGTTCCCCTTTTTTCTTTATGTATGTACATATATGCATGCACTCAATTGTACAATCAGACATATATATGTATTACTAAACCCTAACTTCATGCTCCCACATATCCAATTTGTATATGCACACGCGTGTATGCTTACATATTTACATATGCTAATATAGCAGCGAGAAATTTGTCACCTTGCTGTATCGCTCCTAACATTCACACATAACATAATTTGAACTAGTACACTGAATTGTATTTTTGAGAACTTTAAATAAATTAGTCTACTGTTGACCACCAAGGCGCCGAGTCTAATTTCCTTTTTATTGTGTTGGCATATCTTTAAAGGCACAGCCCAATTTTTAAAGTTTAATTTGTTTCGCTCGATTTTAGACTTGCAGTGCGGTTGGGAAAAAACCTTCCTTACCTTACATTTTGGCGCCCAACGTGAGGCTAGTGCTTTAAATCAGGTTTTTGTTCGCGTTGAAGGCTAAATAACCGTGTTAGAATTAATTTAATCTAATAAAATTTTAACGCGACTATACCAAAAATACTTTTTCGTGTTTCGCTCTTGGTGGTCATCATCTGGCTCGCGCACCATCATCCACATCATTATCGCTGGAGGACCGCATCGTTGGTTACCACCGTACATCATAGCACCATAGCAGTCCCATTCGTTCGCAATAAGTTGCACAAGGTAGGAGGAAAGTCATTGGATCAAGTGCAAGTAACAGTACAACTTTGCCGTTGGACCTAAAACAGTTGTACATCGCTAATTTGCACTTTTCGGTTTGTATTGCGGCCGCTACTCTGCTAACTCGCTGCCGGCGCTACTGCCGCTCGGTTATAAGCTGAGTGTCCACACTTAACTTGAAAACATGTTTCGCTGCCGTCACTACTGCCGCTACAGCATTAGCAGCAGCACTACACATCTACGTCGTTCATCGCATCGCATTGCTGCTGCCGTTGGCTGAACTTGGCCAGCCCGCTGCTTCGCATACATGTAATTTTCTCGTTTACGACCGACCTGCCGTAACTGCAAGTATTAGCTGCTGCCGTTGCCTTGTTTCGTCGCTGCGCCATCGCTGTTGCGCCGCTGTTGTGCAACTGAACTTCGGCAGCTCCGCTGTTTCGCATATCATTTCTTCGCTTACGATCTGCCGTCGCTTCAAGTATTTGCATTTGTCGTTACCTCGCTACGTCGTCGCATTGCCGCTGAATTTCGACAGTTCCACTGTTAGCATTTTACCATCACGCATACACTCTTCAAGCAAGTTCTATTAACACAAACGGAAATCTAGAAGATAGACTGTGAAGATGGTGGTCGTGCTGACTTGGAGGAGTTGTACATAACAGCGAAACTTACCATTCAGTCGCAGCTAGCTGAAGATCACAATTCCACGCTATCAGACACCACTTGCGTCATGCCATCTAGCTCTAAACTCCCTCAGCCCAAACTTCCATCATTCAATGGCAAGTATTCTGAGTATCGCATAACGTCATTTAAACAAATAATCGACCGTGAATTCAATTTGTCAAACATTGAGAAATTGAATCATCTGCGTAATTGTCTTCAAGGTCCTGCTCTAGAAACCATTGATGCATTTCAGGTCACTAATGAAAACTACCCCAAGGCATTGGACAGGCTGCGAGGTCGGTATGATAACCCAACACTTATATTTTTAGAAAGTATTTCGTCACTTTTTGAACTGTCGTCAGTCTCCAAGCCCAGCGGTGCGGCACTGAGAAGTCTAATCGATAAGGCGTCTGCGATCTACGGCTCACTACAGTCATTGGGAACTGACAGCCAAATCTCGCAGGCGATGTTGATCTACCTGGTCCTGCAGAAGGCTGACGAAGAGACAAATTGCAAATGGAAGGAGTCGTTGAATTTCAAAGCACTACCGACTTGGGATGACTGCACATCGAAGAGACACCAACTCTCAAACTGCCCTTCGTCGCATAAGTGCAGGGTTTGCTCTCGGCAACATCACAGCCTCCTTCACCGTGGATCTGCGCCAGACTCGTCGTCCTCAATACTACCGTCAGCCTCGAGAGAAGCTGCTGTACCCACCCACATAAACAACTCATCGTTAGATCAAGTTATTCTGGCTACTGCTATGGTTTTGGTTCGGGATGCATCTGGAGGATACCGGCTGGGAAGAGCATTGTTGGACTCATGCTCACAGGTTAATCTCATGACGGACGAGTTCTCACAAAAATTGTTGTTACCACGAAGCAAGCACAACCTCCAAATCCAAGGTATTGGTAAGTCAGCAACAAATGTTAAATTTATGACTAATACTAACATAAAATCACAAGTAACTGAGTTTGAGCTTCCGCTGCAATTTTGCATAACGTCGCATATCGCATACCAGCCGGATCCAGATATAGACATCTCTTCTTGGAACATCCCACCAAATATCGTATTGGCAGATAACACATTTCACAAATCAAAAAAAATTGATTTGCTTTTAGGTACAGAGAGTTTTTTCAGTCTGCTTGCGGTCGGTCAAATCAAACTTGGACATAATTTGCCACTCTTGCAGAAAACGTTGTTAGGCTGGGTGGTTTCAGGCCGCTATCGTACGAAGGCTACGAAGTTCTCCACCACTGCATGTCTCTTAGAATGCGATAAGTCGCTAGAAGCTATTTTAGAACGGCTATGGGTTATAGACGATGTTTCTACAACAGCAGACACGTGGACTCTTGAACAAAAGAGCGGCGAACGCCTTTACACTAACACAGTGTCACGAAATCTTAGTGGCAGAGTAATCGTCAAACTGCCATTCAATGATGATCCGGTGACTCACATACGACAGCGTTGCGGAGGTTCAACTCGTTGGAACGGCGGTTGTCACGGTCTCCAGAGCTTAAGACGCAGTACGTCGCTTTTATGGAGGAATATGAACGTCTGGGGCATATGAGCATAGTCCAACATCCAAATTTGAACGAGCCTCACTATTATATTCCACACCACTGCGTCTTGAAGCCAAACAGCACGTCGACGAAATTGAGGGTCGTTTTCGAAGCATTATGCCGAGCCACAACGCAGAAGTCGCTCAACGAAATATAAATGGTGGGACCTACACTGCAAAGCGAACTCGTACTTCTTCTTCTTCGTTTTCGCCTTAATCGTTTTGCCCTTACTGCGGACGTTGTTAAGATGTACCGGCAGATACTTGTGAGTCCAGAAGATCGAAGATTCCAATATATTTTATGGAGAAGCTCACCACACGAATCCATTCGTACCTTCCAACTCAACACGGTCACGTATGGAATGGCAGCTGCACCGTACCTCGCTGTAAGAAGTCTGCAGTATCTCGCCGAACAACACGCATCACAGTTCGAAGCTGGTTCGCAAGTCGTCTGATCATCGTTTTACGTTGACGATTTGTTGTGCGGAGCTGATACGCTCACGGAGCTAACACGTATGAAAAACGAGGTAACAGATCTTTTAAAATTAGGCGGATTCGAACTGGCAAAATGGCATTCCAACCATAAACAATTTAGAAGCGAAGGTTCCATAAAGGACCTAAAACTCGATACGTCCGTTACGAGTACTCTTGGCTTAAAGTGGAATCAAACGCATGACTCTTTTTTATTCTCTTTCGAACCTAGGCAAGGCATCAATGGGCGAGTAACGAATAGATCTATCCTCTCAATTGCGTCGTCACTGTTCGGTCCACTTGGTCTCCTGCCACCAATCATCATCACCGCTAAGATTCTTCTGCAGGAACTGTGGTTGCTTAATCTCGACTGGGATGAATCTGTTCCCCAGAATGTCCAGAGCGCTTGGTTAAACTTCGTTGCCAGTTTATCGGAACTCCCGTCAGTCAGCTTTTCACGCTATTGCCTATCGACAAATTTTAAATCTTTGTAGCTTCATGGATTCTGCGATTCTTCGATTCGCGCTTATGGTTGTGGAATTTACACACGCACCGTAGATAGCTCTGGAATTGTTACTGTTCATCTGCTTACGGCAAAGTCGAGAGTCGCACCTATCAAAAAGCAGTCACTTCCAAAGCTTGAACTCTGCGGCGCGCTTCTACTTGCTAGACTCCTTGCAAAAATAAAACCTCTTTTTTTCTAATTATAATTTCGATGTTTATCTTTGGACAGACACGCAGATTGTACTTCACTGGCTCAAACTGCATTCTGCTACGCTATCTACCTTCGTTGGCAACAGAGTATCGGAGATACAAGATTTGACTGCTGGTGCTCACTGGAAACACGTACCAACAAACAGCAATCCAGCGGACATCGTGTCCCGAGGAAGTACAGCTGCGGAACTGGCGAGTTCGATATGGCATACTGGACCCCCGTTTCTGTCCGAGGACTTGAGCAAGTGGCCTAAGCAAAGGAGCGAATATATTAACATGGAAATAGTAAATTCGGAGAGGAGAAAATCGGTATTCAAGGTAATGGTACAACCCAACTATATTCTCGAAATTATCGACAGGTGCAGCTCTTACACTCGTGGACTACGATTAGTTGCCTGGATACTTCGGTTTTACACGAAGATACGCAAGCATCAAATGAAACACTAGACCGAAACCCTCTCGCCTGAGGAATTACATCACTCATTGCTGTGCATCTTTTGGAACGTGCGGCAAAAATATCTCGCTGACGACATTCGTTTGATACAAAGAGGGTCAACGACAAATGGCACTCTGCGTTACCTTAACCCCTTCTTGGATTGTACGGAAGGGTTCGAATTATTGAAGGTTGGTGGACGACTCGAGTTGGCAGACCTACCAGAATGTCGAAAACACCCAATTTTGCTTCCCAGAAAATGCAGCTTCGTAGAGCGTTACGTGCGTCATTTACACCTAAAAAACTACCACGCTGGTCCTAAAGCGCTGGTAGCATTGATTCGCCTCCAGTTCTGGATTATTAATGCGCGCGACGTAGCGAGGCGTATTGTCAGGTCCTGCATCCACTGCGTTCGGTACAAACCTATGCTGCTGCAACAGATGATGGGAAACCTAGCAGTGGAGCGTTTAACACCATCGCGTCCATTCGCTCGCTGCGGAATCGACTTCTGTGGGCCGGTCAACATTTATTTACGTATTCGTGGCAAGGCACCCTACAAGGCCTACAATGCTATTTTTGTGTGCCTAGCGACTAAGGCGGTACACATAGAGGTCGTCTCAGACCTAACAACGGATGCTTTTCTGGCATCGCTCAAGCGGATGATAGGGCGAAGAGGTCTTCCAACCGACATATTTTGTGACAATGCAATTTTGTTGGTGCCTGCAACAAGCTTACTGAGTTAAAGGCATTCATGTTTAAAAAGTCAAATCAAGACATCATTTCCAAATATTGTACTAATGAATTTAAACATTTTCATTTTATTCCCCCCAGAGCACCGCACTTCGGCGGTATTTGGGAGGCCGCTGTCAAATCGGCAAAGGGACACTGGAATCGCAGCGTAATGAATGCCAAGCTTACGTTTGAAGAGTGATCGACAGTCCTGGTCGAAATTGAAGCCTTGCTTAACTCACGACCAATCGCACCTCTTTCATCCGATCCCAATGACTATGACGCATTTACTCCTGGCCATTTTATCATCGGAGGTGCTCTAAAGGGTCTGCCGGAGCGAACAATTCCAAAGCACATCAACCACACTGAAAAATGAGCTCAAATCACTGCCATAAAACAAAGGTTTTGGAACCGCTGGTCCCACGAATACTTAAACAAGCTTCAGATGCGTACAAAATGGGTTCTGATCGTCCAAATATTAGCAAGGACACACTAATCATCCATGAGGATAACGTGCCACCACAACGGTGGCAAATGGGTCGCATCGTCAACTCAATCGCGGAAAAGGATGCGCGCGTTCAAGTGGTTGATATACGTACTGCAAGAGGAATCATTCGGCGTCCAATACACAAAATCGCCATTCTTCCTGCTTGAAAGTTCTTTCAAAGGGGCCGGGATGTTGGGTCACGGATTGGGAGTCACTGCACTTGTCATAGATTGAGAACACCTGCAGTACATTTGTACATATCTACATTCGATTTACCGCTTGCTAATACATCATCTCATTCGATGCACTCTCAGCGAGTTAACGTTCCAGCGCACATACTTACATACAATCATATTTACTTGTATAGATATGTACACCTGTAAAATAATTGTTCCCCTTTTTATTACCTTCCTTTTATTAACTCAGGATGTAACTATGTAATATTGATGCGCCTAAAAAATGCAGCGATTTCTATTCTCAAGTTGCATACCTGATGACAGTACGAATGGCAATTATAATAGGGAGGTTTTTGTTTTTTAAACTATAATTTTATTTCTTTACGTATGTACATATGTGCATGTACTCAATTGTACAATCAGACATACATATATATGTATTACTAAACCCTTCATGCTCCCACGTATCTAATTTGTATATACACACGCATGTATGCTTACATATTTACATATGCTAATATAGCAGCGAGAAATTTGTCACCTTGCTGTATCACTCCTTCGTATGTGCATACATATTAACATTCACACATACATTCATTACCCAACATAATTTGAGCTAGTACACTGAATTGTATTTTTGAGAACTTTAAATAAATTAGTCTACTGTTGACCACCAACGCGCCGAGTCTAATTTCCTTTTTATTGTGTTGGCATATCTTTAAAGGAACAGCCCAATTTTTAAAGTTTAATTTGTTTCGCTCGATTTTAGATTTGCAGTGCGGTTGGGAAAAAACCTTCCTTACCCTACAAGCACAAAGGACAACGCCTAACCGTATTAGAGAATATACAGATATACAAACAAAAGACGTTCGTCGGAAAAATAATAAATGAGCAAATAAACACCGCATCTGATATATTATTCGAACCACTCAGGCTAGTATACGCAAAACAAAACAGAAACCCTGCAACTACCATAAACAATGAAATGCAGGTCCAAACTACAGAAACAAAAAGAAAGAAAATAACTGATTTTTACCTACCTGCGAATCCATGCAACAATTAATCAAAAAAGAGGTGAGCAGCTAATTTCTACCTGAGGATGTACACACAGAACTGAAACTACTGGTTGAACGAAAGAATATAATCCGCTGAGACGTACCTAACTATGAACCAACGACGATTTAACACGGCTATAAATAGTGACAGACAAACAGAAACTATTCAGAACGAAAAATGACACTGAAGATGGCACAACGACGAAACCGGTTTGTCTCCAAATCAAATTTGACAAGGGATGACGGAAAATCGTTCCAAATTACATCACACTCCTACCCTGTCGGAAACACCAACAACGAAAATGAGAATATTAATGCCAGTCAGGCTTATCACTCAAGGACGATTACGCTTTTGACAACATACCAAAGAAGACAATTGACAATACACAACACCAACGCAAACATCTGGTTCAATAAACAATGTGTAACACTAAATGTTACGCCGAAATTCGCAAGAATTAATTTAAAATCGAGCACAGAGCAAAGGTGAAAGATCGTGAAAAGAGCAGAAAACAGCTTCCTTCGACATGAAATTAACAACCTGTATGCCAAAAAAAGAACGCACAAATGAGCTACTTTCCATTCATTTAGAACTAGCGGAACTCCTTCCTGTCAGCACGCTCCTGGAGATATTAGATGAAATAAAGGAGAATATCAGTAAATCTATGGGACAAAAATACAATAAATTAAACAAAAAACTCGATGACCTCAATAGAAAGGAAAACATCACAAAGAACATACAACACATCGAAATGCCTTTCCATTCCAGATTCGTAAATTTGACTAAGGTTCCCATTAGCAAACAAGAGACAGAAATATTGGAAAAAGGTCTGAAACACAACATAGAAAATCATGATAAAAATAAAGAGGTAGAGCACACTATTGTAGACGCGGAAATGGCCATATCATTACTACCAAGCGAGAATCAAGATCATGCAAGACACATATGTAGACGTATAATTGAAAAACGCATAGAATCTATGGATAAGAAAAAACTAAGCGACGAAAATAAAACTGTCAAAGGGCTAAAGAAAAAACTCAAAACGAATAAAGTAATCACAACAAAAGCAGACAAGGGGAACACAACGGTAATAATGTACGAAAAAGAATATAAAGAAAAGACAGAGCAACTAATCAAAGAGACAAATTGTCGGATGATGAGAAAGGACCCAACCGATGACTACCAAGTGGCAGTAAAGCACGCAATAAAACAAGCAAAAACAATAATAAATCCAAGGAAAGCATATACAATGACATTAATGAATCCTTCGGCCCCTTCAATGATAGCACTCCCAAAAATACACAAGCCAGGAAATCCGATGAGACCAATTATCAACCATAAATCTGCACCAGGATACAAACTATCGAAATATCTAAAATCGTTGCTGAAAGAAAAACTGGAACTGCCCAATAAATACACAATTACGAATACAGCGGAGTTAATTGAAAGGATGAAATCGCTAGAAATACCCAAAGATGCGAAATTTGTATCATTTGATGTTAAGGATCTTTACCCATCGATACCAACGGCAGAAACAGTTACCATCTTGACTAAAACTTTGATAGATAAAACAGACAACAACGTAGCAACGGAAATCGTTAACACATTGAGGCTAACACTAGACCAAAACTACTCCAAGTTTAATAACAAAATATATAGACAAACTAACGGGCTAGGGATGGGTAATCCCACATCTACAATTTTAATGGAAGTATTCATGCAACATTTAGAGGAAAAGCATATGACGGAGCTGACAACAAGCCTGGGAGTAAAGTTCTACGCAAGATACGTCGATGACATCATATGTCTTGTAACGGGAGACAAGGAAGAACAAATTCTAGGTTATCTCAACGACCAACACACGATTATAAATTTCACTATGGATAAGGAAAACGAAGGCAAAATAAACTATTTGGACATAACAATTAAAATACATAAGGTTACCAACAAATGCGAATTCGGGATATATAGAAAGCCCACGGCCAGAGACATGATTATACACAGAACTTCAAACAACCCTCAACATCTAATAACCAGGCTTGAACGAACCCTTATGAACTTAATATTATATACGCAATCGCGGAAAATAACGGATACAGAAAGGGCCTAGTAAACAAGATAAGAAGAGAAACAAAAACGGAGAAATCCAATAAGAAGGAAAATAATGAGAAGCCTTGGGCAGTCTTGACTTATACGGGCAAAACTTCATATAAATTGGCTAAGGTATTCCAAAAGTATAACATTAATACAGCATTTAGAACGAAGGACAATATGGGGAGGATACTACGAAATAGTGCAAACGAGAAAGACCCACTAGCCAAGCAAGGTGTATATAAGTTGACTTGCGAATGTCAACATAGTTACATAGGACAAACAGGGCGCACGATAAAAACAAGATATCGTGAACATATAAGGGACTACAACAAAAAAATGCTAAAACCTTCTACCACCCCGGAATCGAACTTCGCAAACCATATGGCAGAAAACCATTGTACGCCAATGAAAATAGGAAAGACAGCCAATGTTCTCCATGTACAGCACAAAGGACAACGCCTAAACGTATTAGAGAATATGGAGATATACTAACAAAAGACGTTCGTCGGAAAAATAATAAATGAGCAAATAAACACCGCATATGATATATTATTCGAACCACTCAGGCTAGTATACGCAAAACAAAACAGAAACCCTGCAACTACCATAAACAATGAAATGCAGGTCCAAACTACAGAAACAAAAAGAAAGAAAATAACTAATTTTTACCTACCTGCGAATCCATGCAACAATTAATCAAAAAAGAGGTGAGCAGCTAATTTAGAACTGAAACTACTGGTTGAACGAAAGAATATAATCCGCTGAGACGTACCTAACTATGAACCAACGACGATTTAACACGGCTATAAATAGTGACAGACAAACAGAACCTATTCAGAACGAAAAATGACACTGAAGATGGCACAACGCCGAAACCGGTTTGTCTCCAAACCAAATTTGACAAGGGATGACGGAAAATCGTTCCACATTACATCACACTCCTACCCTGTCGGAAACACCAACAACGAAAATTAGGATATTAGAATCCATGCTGGGGAATTTGGGAGACCCCATTAACCATGATGTCCGAATTATTAATAGCGTATTTACTTGAAGTCAAATACGCTATTAATAATTCGGTGCACAGCTCTTGCCGCGACACCCCGGGCCGACTCCTGTTTGATGTTGAGCAACGAGGGGTGATAATTGACGAATTTACGGAATACTTTCAAGAGAAACTGTGCCCGAACGAAGGACGAGACTTGGACCGAAGCTTCACTTATGATTACACTGTAGGTAAATTTAAAAGGTTTTGAAATATCACAGCTAAATGGCCAAACGATAACTGATCTTACTTAACTGGGATCTTTTAAATTCAATGGCGTCCTCCGTTTTTCCAGATTGGCTCTAGTTTTCGAGATAACAGTGCTTGAAAATCTGCCTAAATTTTAGGTTTTTTGTTAATAATTACCTCAGGTTTAAGGTTATTTTACTAAAATTTTGCACGTGCCTGTATTTTGATATTACCTTAGCTATTTCTGAAAATCATGGAAATCGGTTCACTATAACATATAGCTCCCACACAAATGATTGTTCAGATATGTGGTTTTGCGTTACAACTCATATTTTATTTCGTAATATTTTTTTATAATATTAGTTTATATACTATTTGGACCAAAATTTGGGTTCTCTTCAATCCCGTTTTGGCATATTTTGCTAGTTTCTATTGCTCTAAAGATTTTTTTAATATCCTTTGCCTCCTGTGATCGACCAGCAAAAGTCCGCCAACATTGAATTCAATGGTTTTCCAGCGAATCGGTCCTCAAAACACATAATGGATTGGTGAAATCTCTCTCCTACCTCGTCGGTTTCTGTTGAAAGCTTTTGCTCGTAAAAGTCAAAGTGGATTTTAAGCGACATGTGAACATCAAAGGCGTCAAAAGATTCCATCAAGTTCGCAATAAAAATGGCATATTCTGGTGAATGATTTTTACACAGAACGTGTTTAATTAAAGCCCGAACTGCATCCCATGCAACGGCTGCTGTGCAATCAAGAATTTCCAAGAAGCCTTGATCCTTCATTAATCTTCTGACCCATTCCGACCCATTAAGCACACCTGAAATAAAAATTATAGGGTTCTTAAAGCAAGAGAGAGATATAATAAAATATATGAGCGAAAATCTCTCAAATGGGCCACCCAAAATTGGACGATCAAGATATTTTTGCACAAATCACTTTATTCGGTTTACAACCACAGAGATTTTCCTTCATATACAATCAAAAAACTACTTCATGGATTTTTTCAACGGAAAGTTTTGGAAAGGCATTATTTTTCAAATATAGGAATGCAGTTTCGTTGACTCTAACCAAGTGTTTGATGTAATTCTTAACAACACCAATTTTGATATGTAAATCGGGAAGCATGATTTTATTAAGCGCTATCAAGGGCTCGCGAACTATATTGAATTGACCAATCGATTGTTCCTTTCTTTTTGGTCAATCACATTTCTATAGTGATTGCATTTGACTCTACTATCCCAANTGATTGTTCAGATATGTGGTTTTGCGTTACAACTCATATTTTATTTCGTAATATTTTTTTATAATATTAGTTTATATACTATTTGGACCAAAATTTGGGTTCTCTTCAATCCCGTTTTGGCATATTTTGCTAGTTTCTATTGCTCTAAAGATTTTTTTAATATCCTTTGCCTCCTGTGATCGACCAGCAAAAGTCCGCCAACATTGAATTCAATGGTTTTCCAGCGAATCGGTCCTCAAAACACATAATGGATTGGTGAAATCTCTCTCCTACCTCGTCGGTTTCTGTTGAAAGCTTTTGCTCGTAAAAGTCAAAGTGGATTTTAAGCGACATGTGAACATCAAAGGCGTCAAAAGATTCCATCAAGTTCGCAATAAAAATGGCATATTCTGGTGAATGATTTTTACACAGAACGTGTTTAATTAAAGCCCGAACTGCATCCCATGCAACGGCTGCTGTGCAATCAAGAATTTCCAAGAAGCCTTGATCCTTCATTAATCTTCTGACCCATTCCGACCCATTAAGCACACCTGAAATAAAAATTATAGGGTTCTTAAAGCAAGAGAGAGATATAATAAAATATATGAGCGAAAATCTCTCAAATGGGCCACCCAAAATTGGACGATCAAGATATTTTTGCACAAATCACTTTATTCGGTTTACAACCACAGAGATTTTCCTTCATATACAATCAAAAAACTACTTCATGGATTTTTTCAACGGAAAGTTTTGGAAAGGCATTATTTTTCAAATATAGGAATGCAGTTTCGTTGACTCTAACCAAGTGTTTGATGTAATTCTTAACAACACCAATTTTGATATGTAAATCGGGAAGCATGATTTTATTAAGCGCTATCAAGGGCTCGCGAACTATATTGAATTGACCAATCGATTGTTCCTTTCTTTTTGGTCAATCACATTTCTATAGTGATTGCATTTGACTCTACTATCCCAATAACAGAACAAACAACAGTATGCCTGATAGTAGTGAGAGAACTTTAAAACCACAGTTCGCGCGCCACCTGTGCTCTTCGTACTTGATGCAATCTAAGATTAATTGCATTGTTTCCTATGATTCCTTTATTCCAACCGCATACAAGATGGGAACGGGTTTCTTGCTACTATCGCGATAGAGCAAGACTGCTTTCAAACTTCGCTTTGATGCGTCAATAAATAGACGCCATTGTTCGGGTTTATAGTCAGTAATTCCCATTTCATTCATCAAATCTGCAACATCAATGCAATAAGCCTGAGTGCCATCTTCCGATAACTTGAAATATGGCATAACCGGATCTTGTCTATGTTTGTAGGCCGTTACTTTTACTCCTGGTCCTAAAACATTCACGCTTTTCAGTTCTGATGCCAAAATCATTGCGTTGTTATGGGAGAGATATGATTTACGCACCATGCTGTTTAGGTGTTCTTGGGATATGAAAGACGGTAAATTGTTTTCAATCGTAATGTAATCTGATCCACCATCAAGTGGTAATGGTGTTGCTTGCCATAGACTGTTTGCAATCATAGACAGTTTCGGGTTCGGATGGATGATTTGGAACTTGTAATGCATCACTATGTGCCACAGGTAAATGAGCGCTCGGTACAGCTTTGTAGACGACACAAGACCGATCTATTGAGTTAAATATTTATAAGTATATGTACGTACATATATATACATATATCGTGCGTTCTTCAATCAAATTCTGAAGTAGGGCGTTGTTGAAAAGTTTTCTGAGGGCGTTTTCGAACTGGCTGCCGAGATAGGTAGATCTTCCACTCAGCCATCGATATACAAATGTTAAGTTTGTTTGTTCGGCGGGCAAAAACTAAAAAAGTTCTGCACCATTTTTTTTTTTAATTTGGACATCTGCTGCAGACTTTCCAAGGTTGGTTATACTTAGGCGTGGTACCTTCCAAACATACAGAAACTTTTACCTATTTCATACACTCAGCGATTAAGGTGAGGGCGAACTATACATAATTTCATGGTTTTATTTAAATTTACTTACTTTTTCGATTGAAAGCAAATGTATTGTTGGTGCATGCATAACAATTTTCAGCTTCGTGTTTTCCGGGATTTGTCCAAATAATTGGTAAACCGAATGGTAACGAAAATCGTTTTTTGTCCACCAAAAATTCATCGCACTAATGCATGAAATACATGTAAATTCGGGAGAGTATTTATTTTGTGCAGGTTCAGATTGGAAAAAGTGCCATATATAGCATGCTAGTGCATTTTTATTTGAGACTAATTTACGCTGGTCTGATTTCAAAATGAATTTACCACAAACGAAACAAAGCTTCTTTAATGTATTGCAAAGCTTTTTAATTTTTTTCATCTTTAGGAGTTTACGAAGACAATGATATGATGAATAAAAATTGTTCGCAAAATTTTCGATTTTTTTATCAATTAATATGACAGTAATCGCGCGCGTAGATTTTCGGTTTGTGTTTTTTGGTTCCCAACTTATGTGAAATATACGCGGTATAGACCGCCGCCTATTTGAAAGCATTACTCAGTCACTTTGACTTTAACGAACAACAGCTTTCACAGTACAAAAAAGGCATTAAAAAGCCATTCGCACAACAGAAACTGCAAAAATATGCCAGAGTGGGATTGAAAAGAACCCAAATTCAGGTTCAAGCAGTGTATAAACTTCTATTATAAAAAATATTACGAAATAAAATATGAGTTGTAACGCAAAACCACATATCTGAACAATCAGTTGTATGGGAGCTATATGCTATAGTGAACCGATTTCCATGATTTTCAGAAATAGCTAAGGTAATGGCAAAATACAGTCACGTGTAAAATAACCTTAAAACTGAGGTAATTATTAACAAAAAACCTAAAATTTAAGCAGAGAAGCACCGTTATCTCGAAAACTGGAGCCAACCTGGTAAAACGGAGGACGCCATTGAATTTAAAAGATCCCAGTTAAGTAAGATCAGTTATCAAAACCTTTGCCCAGAAAAAAAATCAAAACCTGAGCACAGCCCTGCAGGGAAACCGCGGACTAGTGAATCAAATTTCTAGTTGCGTACTTGGTCTTTATCGCCAAAAAGGAGCTAGTCCGATAGGATCTAGATCCCCACCAGTCCAAAATCGGCGAAAAGTGGTACTATTAAGAAACTAATTTTTTCAGTTTTTTTCACTAAAAATCTATATCTAAAGTGACGAATTTAGAAATGGTTCGGAACTATAGAAAAAGGGATGCAGAACGAACTAGATCTTATTTGTCGAATTTAGAACTAATTCGGAACTACCGAATAAGGGATGCAGCGGGGGGCTTGTTTACTTTACATAGATATGTGTTCGGCGGCTTTTTCGATCAAATACGCTTCTATTCTGCGCTTCGCATTTCAACATCTTGGGACCGTCTGGAATCTAAGAAATAACAGCGAGCACCTCTGCAAACTTAGCTACAGCTAAAAGTATGTAAACGTACATTTCTTACAATCATTCAAACAAATTTAATTTCAAATTGAAAACACATTTCTTCCAAAATAACTTAAAATCGCACACACGGAAGAACCAAAAAGATTGAAAAATCATGATACTTTTTTCTTTCGTCTGTCGATTTTAGAACTGGTTCGGAACTATAGAATTTAGGACTAGTTCGGAACTATCGAAAAAGGGATGCAGCGGGGGGCAATTGACACTTCCTAGGACATCGCCATGGTAAATTCGCCAGTTGCTTGCATGCAAAAGAGATTTAACGCGAACCAGTACTGGGTCTAAATGTACTAGAAGCGCACCAGTTCAGAACTAGAGATTTTCCCCACAGGGAGTCTTTTAAACGACGAAAGATTCACTTTCAGAACTGTAAAACTTCCCCCCTAAATATCTCAAAATTTTGACGTGATACGGATTTTCTGAAAACGCCATCGTAATCAAGAGGCCAAAATTAAGTTTACGTATTTGGCCGTTTAGCTGTGATATTTTTTCCTCCCTACTGTGTTATCGGTTAAATTAGTGGGAAAACTGACTAAACCCTTTCCTCAGTTTAGCGGTTAGTTTTGTATGGGCTTGGGGAAAAATATGAGCATTTCTCCGGCTGTGTGGTAGTGCATCCCTTTCTTGTATACACATGGGCGGATTTTCTTAACAGTATGTTCACTAGGGTGGTCCGAAAATGCATGTGAAAAAGTAAAGTCGGAATTTTTATGCTCTCGCCCCCTAAGATTATTCTATACCGAAAAACCCTATACCCTATTTTTTATTTTGAAATCAAAAAATATTTAGAGGTCGCTCAAAGCGCCCAAAGTTTTACATGTATTTTATATGGGGAAAAACAACTTTTCGTAGAAATGGTATAGACTTCTTAAAAATCAATATTTTTCTATGTGAAAACTCTGTTTATCTGCAGGAGATATTTTGATCCCAACTATAATTTATAGGTCCACCATAAACCCCAGAAAACCCCGAAAAATGCTGGTATTAAAAAATGGTTAAATAAACAATTGGGTCTCTTGAAGAGCACAAGAGTTTTCCGATCGAAAAGTATTAATTTTCAAGAATTCTATACCATTTCTACTAAAAGTTGCTTTTTCCCCATATAAAAATACAATAAAAATACATGGAAAACTGTGAGCGCTTTGAGCGACCTCTAAATGTTTTTTGATTTAAAAATAAAAAATAGGGGTATACTTTTTTCGATATAGAACAATCCTAGCGGGTGAGAGCATTACAATTCCGACTTTACTGGTTTTGGACCACCCTAATGTTAACTCGCTCATACATGTCATCTATGTAGTTGGTGATGTACAAGTGAATTTAGCGATGAAACTATTGGGAAAATATCACGATACTTAGAAATTTTTCTGACCACTATTCTGACTTCTAAATAATTGATAAATTAGTGAGTAGATGTCAGCGAAATATCCAAGTGCGTGAAACCAAATTAAAAAATACACTTTGATTGTTTTTTTTTATTTATTTGTAACAATATATTGGGCATACATCAAGATAACCAACCGTTCAGCTATAGAAAAACTAAAAATGCAGATTGCTAGTACTTTTTACGCTGATTTTAACTATATAAATATTATTTGCCGCAATTAAAAAGCAAAGCAGATATAAGAGGTAAAACAAAAAAATTGTGATATTTTAAAAAATTAATATTTTCTAAACTGCGTAACCGATTTAAAAACTAATGATGTGAAAATAAAGACAATTAATTTATCTTCAAGCTGATATATAAAATGTGTATGCTTTTTTATATATTTAAGCCAAAAATATTATAAAACCAAAAAAATGTCATAATAATAAAATGTAATAAACCTTTTTTAGAAAAAGTCCATAATCAATGCTAAACAAATTTATATTATTTAAAAAGTGCAAGTTCTTACCTTTGATTTGATATACTTATTATATTATGATTTGCTTTTGAGTTTTCAGAATTCAGTGATAATAAAAAATATAAATGCATGTATGTGCAAATGCATATTTTAGTTAATTAAACAAGGCGAGTTAACGGACTTTTTTGGAAAGGGTACTATTTTTGTTGGAAGCGGGAAAATTTATGCCGTTTTATATGTACATATATGTATATACTTACAGCTATTTTTCATTTGTTTGTGTTCCGGCGGAGATAAAAAACGTGTTTTGAATATTTTTTTAAAAAGATGAATACTCTTAATTTATTTAAAATATATAAAATGTTTGAAAGTGAGGACGGTCTTAAGATTAATGCAAATATGCTCGAACAGTTGCAGGAGTGGAATTTAATTCCTCGTGAAGGGCAATATTTATGCGCTCGGGGCCATCCGCTGAAATTGTTGGAGTGCACTGCATCATCGGATGGATTCGTTTGGAGGTAAGTTTACCGTGCGTCTATTAAACTGTAATACAAAAAAACATTATGTGTAGGTGCCGTAAAATTTCGAAGTCTGGAAAGCAAGTGCGAACGTGTAATCAGCAAATTTCATTAAGAAAAAACACATTCTTTGATAGGTCGAGGCTATCGATGGTGAAGCTCATTGCATTTTCTTACTTTTGGTTGAAGAATGTGACACAAGATTTTATAATTGAGGAGTTAAGTATTACAAGACCGACCGCTGTTGATTGGTGTAATTTTTGCCGTGAGGTAGTGTAAGGCGGCATGGTTGTAAAGGGGCGGAAAATTGGAGGTGTCGGGTCTATTGTTGAGATAGACGAAAGCAAATTCGGACGCCGGAAGTATCATCGTGGACACGCTGTTGAAGGGCAATGGGTTTTTGGTGGAGTGGAGCGTGGTACCAATAAGTGTTTTCTTGTTCCCGTTGAAAAGCGGGATAAGGAAACTTTATTGGCAGTTATAAAGAATTGGATTCTTCCTAACACGACCATAGTTTCCGATTTTTGGAAGGTGAGTTTAATGCCTATGTGCCTATATATGTGTATATAAATATAAATATATATATATATAAATTTAAAATGTTTTTCGTTGCAGGCGTATGACTGCCTAAGTGATGAAGGGTACGTTCACTTTAAAGTTAATTTTAAAGACCCAGAAACGCAACAACACACAAATACAATTGAGGGACTTTGGCGGCATGTCAAATATTCAATTCCGCAGTACCATCGAAACAAAAATGGTTTTTAGTGGATATTTGGCAAAATTTATGTTTGTGAGGCATTGCAAACATGCAGGTTTGGATCCGCTGAGCAATTTTTTTAAACTGGCTGGTGCATTATA
This sequence comes from Rhagoletis zephyria, assembly GCF_001687245.7. Classification (NCBI taxonomy): domain Eukaryota; kingdom Metazoa; phylum Arthropoda; class Insecta; order Diptera; family Tephritidae; genus Rhagoletis; species Rhagoletis zephyria. The sequence goes on from NW_016157490.1 coordinate 163,813, forward strand.
CAATCCACTGAATCCATACATGCCGGAAGAAGCAGAGGATTTTGAAATTGAGGTTATGGAAGAAGAGTAGGTGTAGCTTTTAATGATTTCTGTAAGCTCTTTTAAGAATAAATTAATAATTTATAGGAGGAAGTCGAATATTTTGTTTTTGAAGTTGAAAAAAGTGATGTGTTTTTATTGTCTGGCAACACAGAAAGGAGAATTTTACTTAGTAAGGGTTATGATCCATAAGCGCGGCCGAAGGCCGCCTACGCAGAAAAAAGTTCTGCGCAAAAGAAACTATGGTATCACTCTTATGCTGTGAGGGTTATAATCACTAAGTGCGGCCGAAGGCCGCCTACGTAGAAAGGTGTTCTCTGGAAAAGGAGTTCAGCCTCACTTCTTCGGCAACACAGAAAGGAGAATTCTACTTAGTGAGGGTTATAATCACTAAGTGCGGCCGAAGGCCGCCTACGCAGAAAGGTGTTCTCTACAAAAGGTGTTCAGCTTCACTTCTTCAGCAACACAGAAAGGAGAATTCTACTTAGTGAGGGTTATAATCACTAAGTGCGGCCGAAGGCCGCCTACGCAGAAAGAAGTTCTGGGCAAAAGAAACTATGATATCACCCACACTTGTCACTTTTGCTTGTAAATGCTTTTAATTTTTTTTATCACTAAATTCTTAAACCTCAAAAGTAGATCACAATAAAATATGCATATCAAATTAAAGGTAAGAACTTGCACTTTCTAAATAATATATATGTCTTTAGCATTTATTATGCACTTTTTTCTAAAAAAGGTTATTTTATGAAAAAATTATAACATTTTATTTGTTTTTTAATATTTTTGGCTTAAATATATAAGCAAGCAAACGCATTTTATATATGAGCTTAAAGATGGATTAATTTCCCTTATTTTTATATAATTACTTTTTTAATCGGTTACGTAGTTTATAAAATATAATTATTTTAAAATATCACAAAAATTTTCTTTAACCTTTTATACCTTCTTTAATTTCTAATCGCGGCAAATAATATTTACATAGTTGAAATCAGCGTAAAAAGTACTATCGGTCTGCATTTTTAGTTTTTCTATATCTGAACGGTTGATTATCTTGATGTGTTCCATATATTGTCGAATATTAAATTAATTTCGCAAGCTTTTTCAGAGCTATTGAGCTCAGACAATTATTTTAATTTTCATAGGAGTCTGAATTTCTGCAGCGCCGATTAGTCCTTCTGCTCCCATTGCTAGGTTCTGCTGTAGCCCCACGTTGGCGTTGCATTGTATTTCAACACCGGAGTCACTGTTCCCACAGTCGGACTTAGTGTAATGGCGATGTGGCAACAACTTACATGGCAACACTTATGTTGCCCAAAATAATAAAATTACATCGCGTGTGTTGCCGAGCTTACGATTCACAGTCGTTTTAGAAGGTGTGTTGTAAGTCGGCTTCGAGGAAGCGATTCATTCGCTAGTTGACATTTAAATCCATCGGTTCTCCGCCAATTGTTAAAGTAAAATGAAATTAATTGTCTTTTATTAAAGTTTCAGTTTATTAACGCGGGCGCCAAACCGATAGCAGCAGCAGTGTTTGTGTGCGTTTCCGAGGCCAAGGAGCAGAAAAGCTGATTGCGTTTCTTCACTATCAAGCAGCGCATACGTTTTCGTGGGTGAGCCAGTAAGTTTTTTTTTTTGATTCTTTGGGTGCTACGCCCCACGTACTAAGGGGACATTAAATGGAGACCGTGATACGCAGCCACGGAGTGTGCGAAGTCCGAAAATGAAAAAGCTGTAAAACAGCAAATACCTTGGTGGTCATGGGTGAGTATTGTGGAAATTTTGGTGCCGTGGTTGTGTAAAAATTAGTGTGGAAAAAAACCCTACAGCAGATTTAATACCGTACAGTAGGGCTGATACCGTACAGCACCGTAAAAACGGCAAATATAGTTTTCAGCATCATACAGCGTTTGTGGCACTGTACACGAAACACACTACCGTTACCATACATGCCAGCGGTTTGTGAATAGCGGATCCCACGCAACTGCAAACCCACGCCACTCCTTGTACAGCACCAAAAGAGTGCGATAGCAGCAACATTATGACAGCAGCGTGGGCGGCCGAAGAATAGCGGCATATAATAGCCAACAAGATTTTCTGAGACTGCGGCGAGGGATACCGTATAGCGCAAATAGCCGAACACCTAGCAACAAATGAATGAATATATGAAGCTTTTATAATTAGATATTTTTAACAAGTTTTGCAATTTCAAAAAGTTTTCCCATATAAAGTGGATACCACTTTGATTTGTGTGTGCTGCGAAATTGGGATTTCTAATTCTTTCATATTTAAGCTAAGCAAAAAAAATTGTATTTATGTACATACATGTACCTCAATTTTTCTAGCCTTAAGTGCTTTATTTGATTAACACAAAATTGTCGAATTTATGATTGAACCATCTACATATGTACATATACATATATGTTTCTAGAACTAAGTGCTCCATTTGGTTAACAAATTAAAATACAAATTTTCCGAAATTGAATACGTATAAGTGAACTGAAGGTTCTGCAATTATGTAGGTACATACCAGGGTTGTTGCGAATATTCGCATTCGCTACCGCGGAGCTTCCGCATTAATTTTGACATTCGCATTCGCTTTCGCATTCGCAATAATCGATGCGGATCTTTTGCGAATGCGAATATTGAAGGGACCGAAAGTAACAGACAGTAAACAAACCACTTATCCAAATTAAACAAGTTTGGTATCAAATGAAAGAGGACGTAAATAGCCTTAGAACTGAAATGTCTAAACAAGCAAATTCACATATTGAAAAATATTGCAATAAAAAATGATAATTAGTTAGCATAGACCAAACCTTGGGTCAGGTATATGTTTTTCTTTAGTATTAAATGATATAAAAAAAATATATTAATAGAGGTGGTAACCTTCGTTCGTTATTTCTGTTTAAAAGCTATTTCAGTCCTCTTTCACATGATACCAAATTTGTTTAATTTTGATAAGCTGTTTGTTTATTGTCAAAAAAAAACTTTCGGAATAAAAAATATTAGGCCAAGTTTAACTGGTAAAAAAATAACTGTTATTTTCGGTCCCTGGAATATTATGCAAGTGCAATGATAAAACGTATATATGGCGGGTCACATAAGAAAGGATCAAAAATGAATTACAAAAACTAAAATCGAAAAACGCTGTTGACGTTACTGGTTCAACGCATTCAGAAACAACCAAAAGAATCAGAATGAAGAACTCTTTGGAAAACAACGGTGTTTAAATAACGATCTTGCCATGATACTAGTCAGGAGGATACATACGACATTTGCAGACCGATGCAATTCCCATAAAAGAATTATTGCACCCCAATAAAATAAAATATAAATATAACTGAAAGACCTCTCGACTGGTGCAGCGTCAATCGAAAAGAATTTACAATTTTGTCAAGTTTCAAGTTTTTCGCAGCGAGCGAGTAGTTATTTAGTGGCGCAGGTTTGATTTACGACCCTTTAAAAACTTTTTATTGAATACAATGTTCCAAATTATTTAATTCAAGTACTAAAAAAAAATTATTAAAAATTACTAACCTTTCAATTTTTTATTTAACTAAATCACCTAATTTACTCACCTACATTATTTCTTAACAAGTAAACAAGTCTAAGTTCGGGCGGAGCCGAACATTAAATACCCGGCGCAAGTATTCGATATAGTTTTTTCACCTTACCGAAAACTACCGCTACATGGTAAGCAGTGTTGGTTTTACGTCTATTTCAAACATCTTCGATAGAACGTTCAGTTAGACATAACGAGATNCGATGCGGATCTTTTGCGAATGCGAATATTGAAGGGACCGAAAGTAACAGACAGTAAACAAACCACTTATCCAAATTAAACAAGTTTGGTATCAAATGAAAGAGGACGTAAATAGCCTTAGAACTGAAATGTCTAAACAAGCAAATTCACATATTGAAAAATATTGCAATAAAAAATGATAATTAGTTAGCATAGACCAAACCTTGGGTCAGGTATATGTTTTTCTTTAGTATTAAATGATATAAAAAAAATATATTAATAGAGGTGGTAACCTTCGTTCGTTATTTCTGTTTAAAAGCTATTTCAGTCCTCTTTCACATGATACCAAATTTGTTTAATTTTGATAAGCTGTTTGTTTATTGTCAAAAAAAAACTTTCGGAATAAAAAATATTAGGCCAAGTTTAACTGGTAAAAAAATAACTGTTATTTTCGGTCCCTGGAATATTATGCAAGTGCAATGATAAAACGTATATATGGCGGGTCACATAAGAAAGGATCAAAAATGAATTACAAAAACTAAAATCGAAAAACGCTGTTGACGTTACTGGTTCAACGCATTCAGAAACAACCAAAAGAATCAGAATGAAGAACTCTTTGGAAAACAACGGTGTTTAAATAACGATCTTGCCATGATACTAGTCAGGAGGATACATACGACATTTGCAGACCGATGCAATTCCCATAAAAGAATTATTGCACCCCAATAAAATAAAATATAAATATAACTGAAAGACCTCTCGACTGGTGCAGCGTCAATCGAAAAGAATTTACAATTTTGTCAAGTTTCAAGTTTTTCGCAGCGAGCGAGTAGTTATTTAGTGGCGCAGGTTTGATTTACGACCCTTTAAAAACTTTTTATTGAATACAATGTTCCAAATTATTTAATTCAAGTACTAAAAAAAAATTATTAAAAATTACTAACCTTTCAATTTTTTATTTAACTAAATCACCTAATTTACTCACCTACATTATTTCTTAACAAGTAAACAAGTCTAAGTTCGGGCGGAGCCGAACATTAAATACCCGGCGCAAGTATTCGATATAGTTTTTTCACCTTACCGAAAACTACCGCTACATGGTAAGCAGTGTTGGTTTTACGTCTATTTCAAACATCTTCGATAGAACGTTCAGTTAGACATAACGAGATGAACTTATATAGATATATGTGGGCAGCATCACGCCCATTTTCCAAAATTCCATAATAATGTGACTTCTTTTCAAGGGATTGTTGTTACGAATTGATTATTTTGGGTAAAATTAGCGTTATAAAAAGGCGGTCGTAAGTTTTGTCAGAATGGCTTTCAACGTTTTGCCTTTATGGGGCAACCCNACAAACCACTTATCCAAATTAAACAAGTTTGGTATCAAATGAAAGAGGACGTAAATAGCCTTAGAACTGAAATGTCTAAACAAGCAAATTCACATATTGAAAAATATTGCAATAAAAAATGATAATTAGTTAGCATAGACCAAACCTTGGGTCAGGTATATGTTTTTCTTTAGTATTAAATGATATAAAAAAAATATATTAATAGAGGTGGTAACCTTCGTTCGTTATTTCTGTTTAAAAGCTATTTCAGTCCTCTTTCACATGATACCAAATTTGTTTAATTTTGATAAGCTGTTTGTTTATTGTCAAAAAAAAACTTTCGGAATAAAAAATATTAGGCCAAGTTTAACTGGTAAAAAAATAACTGTTATTTTCGGTCCCTGGAATATTATGCAAGTGCAATGATAAAACGTATATATGGCGGGTCACATAAGAAAGGATCAAAAATGAATTACAAAAACTAAAATCGAAAAACGCTGTTGACGTTACTGGTTCAACGCATTCAGAAACAACCAAAAGAATCAGAATGAAGAACTCTTTGGAAAACAACGGTGTTTAAATAACGATCTTGCCATGATACTAGTCAGGAGGATACATACGACATTTGCAGACCGATGCAATTCCCATAAAAGAATTATTGCACCCCAATAAAATAAAATATAAATATAACTGAAAGACCTCTCGACTGGTGCAGCGTCAATCGAAAAGAATTTACAATTTTGTCAAGTTTCAAGTTTTTCGCAGCGAGCGAGTAGTTATTTAGTGGCGCAGGTTTGATTTACGACCCTTTAAAAACTTTTTATTGAATACAATGTTCCAAATTATTTAATTCAAGTACTAAAAAAAAATTATTAAAAATTACTAACCTTTCAATTTTTTATTTAACTAAATCACCTAATTTACTCACCTACATTATTTCTTAACAAGTAAACAAGTCTAAGTTCGGGCGGAGCCGAACATTAAATACCCGGCGCAAGTATTCGATATAGTTTTTTCACCTTACCGAAAACTACCGCTACATGGTAAGCAGTGTTGGTTTTACGTCTATTTCAAACATCTTCGATAGAACGTTCAGTTAGACATAACGAGATGAACTTATATAGATATATGTGGGCAGCATCACGCCCATTTTCCAAAATTCCATAATAATGTGACTTCTTTTCAAGGGATTGTTGTTACGAATTGATTATTTTGGGTAAAATTAGCGTTATAAAAAGGCGGTCGTAAGTTTTGTCAGAATGGCTTTCAACGTTTTGCCTTTATGGGGCAACCCCAATAATCATACCGAGTTTGGTACACATTGATCGAACGGTTACCGAGATACACATATGTGGCCTTAAGTGGGCGGGGTCACGCCCATTTTCCAACATTTTATTATAAGCGTACTTTTTGCTAAAGAATTATTGCAAACATCAATTTTGAATAAATTAGCTTCAGTATTTACTGATTTATCGAAGCTTTCGTATTTCTCTAAATTACCGTTATGTGGGTTGTGGGCGCGGTTATTATCCGATTTTTTAAATTTTCAGCCGTTTGGTATGTTTTGTGAAGGCCAACAACTGCCAAGTTTGGGAGAAATNGTGGCGCAGGTTTGATTTACGACCCTTTAAAAACTTTTTATTGAATACAATGTTCCAAATTATTTAATTCAAGTACTAAAAAAAAATTATTAAAAATTACTAACCTTTCAATTTTTTATTTAACTAAATCACCTAATTTACTCACCTACATTATTTCTTAACAAGTAAACAAGTCTAAGTTCGGGCGGAGCCGAACATTAAATACCCGGCGCAAGTATTCGATATAGTTTTTTCACCTTACCGAAAACTACCGCTACATGGTAAGCAGTGTTGGTTTTACGTCTATTTCAAACATCTTCGATAGAACGTTCAGTTAGACATAACGAGATGAACTTATATAGATATATGTGGGCAGCATCACGCCCATTTTCCAAAATTCCATAATAATGTGACTTCTTTTCAAGGGATTGTTGTTACGAATTGATTATTTTGGGTAAAATTAGCGTTATAAAAAGGCGGTCGTAAGTTTTGTCAGAATGGCTTTCAACGTTTTGCCTTTATGGGGCAACCCCAATAATCATACCGAGTTTGGTACACATTGATCGAACGGTTACCGAGATACACATATGTGGCCTTAAGTGGGCGGGGTCACGCCCATTTTCCAACATTTTATTATAAGCGTACTTTTTGCTAAAGAATTATTGCAAACATCAATTTTGAATAAATTAGCTTCAGTATTTACTGATTTATCGAAGCTTTCGTATTTCTCTAAATTACCGTTATGTGGGTTGTGGGCGCGGTTATTATCCGATTTTTTAAATTTTCAGCCGTTTGGTATGTTTTGTGAAGGCCAACAACTGCCAAGTTTGGGAGAAATTACACATGTAACCATAAGTGAGCGTGGCTACGCCCATTTTCCAAAAATTTATAATATTCTTATTTTTCGTCTAAAAATTATTGTAGATATCAATTTTCTGAAAATTACCGTTATATGGGAGGCGGGCGATTTAGCCCATTTTCAATACCATCCGTCCTACTCCCGAAAGAAGTGCACGTACAAAGTTTCGTTAAGATATCTCAATTTGTACTCGAGCTATAGAGTGCACATACGGTTTCTCTTTTCATTCTGATCATTTGTATACATTTGTCTATATCTATCTCGATTCGTTTTGCCTGTTACAAACAGCCGTTATGTGAACAAAGTTATAATGCCCTTGCATACAAGTGCGCTCGGGTATAAAAATATTTGACATCCGCATTCGCATCCGCATCCGCGGATGTTAGCGTTTAAACATCCGGATCCGCATTCGCATCCGCGGATGTCTAAAATTCCACATTCGCAAGATCCCTGGTACATACATATATACGTACTTCTATTACTCCATTATTATACTATTAAGTGCTTTATTTGAATAACAAAACACAAAAAAAAACAATTTTGAAATTGAATTTATATGTTTAAATTAAAGTTTCGCGGTTATGCACATATGCACTTCTCTTGCTCCATTTTTCTAGCATTAAGTGATTTATTTGTTTAGCAAAAAAAAATATTTTTTGATTAATAAAACTAAACTTAAGTTTCGAGGTTATGCACATACATACAAACATATATGTATATGTACATCAATTTCTTGATCTTTTTCTAAACTAAAAGTTACAAATCCAAATAGAACCTATAAAAATTAAACTTAAACGAAGATTTCAAAAAAAAAGGAAAGAGCGAGTTTTCGAGCAAATGAATTTTTAAAGAGAATAGAAACGAAAAGTAAGTATCCACCAAGATATAAGTGGCGTTTTTCAATAATATTAGCTTTAACTGACCCAATACAATTTTATTTTTCAACAATATTAAACATTACTAGCGTCAACCCTTCGGAGGGGGCGCCGTGGCAAATTAGCCACAAAAAAATTTAAGTTGTGATTTTCAAATACTAATTTTAGTAGCCGGCCACTGCCACTTAGTGACTTTGTAAGTTTTGAGATGCAGCATGGTTCACAGTTAGCCGTTACTTGCTGCGTTATATCGTTCAGTTGTATATTTTTATTTTAAAGTCTGTGTCTCATATATGCGGCTGAATTGCCGCGTCGCGCCTTACCGTGTACCAAAAAAAAATTTGAAGGTAATTCGCAAAATTTTTTTTAAGATAGTTGGAAAAGTGAGGGTCTAAATCTAAATTGTTATTTTGTAAATATTTTATAATTTGTAATTTTAAAATTATATATACTTTGCGTAAACTTTACTGTAACTATTATGATATTCAGTTTCTTAGTTTTTAGAGAAAAAATTATGTTTTTAAACTTATACAGAAGCGAACCAGCTACGCAGCAGCAATCGATACCAGGAACAATAAAACCAAAATTTTTTGTATTAATTGAGACAAAAATGTTTGCAGAAAACATCGCAAGCATATTTCACAATTTATAGAATGTACCAACACCATTGTTGATGATGACGGACAAAAATTTAAAAAATAAATGCTTATAAAATGTTTCAGTATAAACACAAATGTTTACTTGAATGATTTTTCGACATAAATAAAAAAAAATGCAGTCAACCTTTGGGATGAACCTTGCGGCTAAATTGCCGCGGCGCGCCCTCTCGTGTAACTTTCAAAGCGCGCCCTTCGAAGGGTTAAGTGACCCAATACAATTTTTCTGATCTTTTTCGATTACATCGATTTAATTGCTTTATCTTTTTCCAAAATACAACTTCCTTGAAGTTATTGAAGCTTCAATACCAAAACCATATACTGATGAACGTATGTATGAGGTGGGTTTTGTTGAAGGCTGAGGTACGCTCAGCCGACCCAGGGTACAATGGAGGTCCCACTAACTCCAACCAAATAAAACACAATAGTTAGTGTAATACGCAGAACACACTCACGCACACGAGGCGAGATATGGCCAGAGCGCCGGCAACCTTTCGTCCAAGAAGTGAGAGAGAGTGAGAGTAACAGCGGCTATGGGTCGGTAACGGTGAGAATAACAACGGCTACGGGTCGGTAACGGTGAGAGTGGCAGCACTCGGTGACGACGGTGAGCGCAACGGCAATGCGAATGACGGTGATGCCGGTGACCGCAGCGGCAATGAGAGCGGCGGTGATACTCTACGGCGACGGTGACAGCGGTCCTGGCCTGCGACGAGTGGCAGCAACGGCCCCGATTAGCGATGACGGGTAACTAGCTTTGACTCCAGGGCGGTAACGATGGGGCGGTCCCAATACCGAAGGCGGCGGTAGCGGCCCTAACTTGTGGAGACGGAGGGAGCAGCGCTCCTGTATCGCGGTGATTCCTGCAATCGGCTGGCGGGAAGGCGCGATGATGGCTTCAGCCCAGGGCGGCAACGGCGGTGGCGGCCCTAACAGCGAAGGCGGCGGCCGCGACCCTAGCTTATGATGAGGAAGGGTGCAGTGCTCCTGGATTCCGGCGAGTGCGGAGGCGGCTGGCTGGGAGCGTAGTGATGGGTTGGCTTAGGGGCGGTAGTGGCGGCCCAACTGGTGATGCCGGCGGCGGCGGCCTCCCGTGACGGTGACTCGTAGCGGCCTGTAATCAGGAGACTACGGAGACTGTTCAGTGGACCCTAAGAACACACATGTAGTTGCACACTAATGATGTAGGTGCGGAACGGTTGGAGGCACGGGTGAGTGCGATCTTCAACGGTGGCCTTGGGACCTGTACGAGGGGAGTACATCGTTGCAAATAGCAACGACAACGTCTACAAAGTGTGACGATGCATCTACACTCTGCGACGACCCCTCCTACAGTCCCCTCGGCCATGTGGCGTTATGCGTAGGGGATAGGATTGCGCTCATCTGCCAAAAGGCGACGTACGCGCTCCCTTACCTACGGAGACTGATAGCGGTTGATCACTTGTAGAGAACCTTATACCCGTCGTCGCACAAGTCGGTTGCGAAGTAAGAAGAGCTACGCTACGAAAAATCCACATGCTGCAACCCTTGCGAAAACATGTGCAGCATTGCCAGCTATCAGTTGTTTTTCGAAGATAGCTGAATGAAGGAAAACAAAGTGAAAAGGAATTAAAAAACACTCATCATGTGCTTGTTTATTTTGGAATTGGTTAATTTTACATATTTCGAGGAAAATTATGGATTCTGATGTATTTGCAATTAAAGCAGTAGAGTAAGCGGGCGCTATGGCAATGGATTCACAAAGGTATGCGGAGCTGTCGGGCATAGTAACCATGGGCGCATCTACCATAAGCCAGAACTCCTCCTATGCCTGAAGCTCTGGTTCTCAATCCAGATAATGCAATAACAGCTTCTTCCAAGCCATTGAAAACATGCACTTTGTTAGGTCCAGCTTGCTTCTGCCTTCGGCCGCGCTTAAGGATTATAACCCTTACTAAGTAGAACTCTCCTTTCTGTGTTGCCGGAGAAGAGGGGCATGTCGCATGTCGAAGGTATACAACACTTCTTGTGCATATCACTCCGGCTACGCCATCCACAGTATTTTTGCGCAGAACCCACGTCGAAATTTGCAAAAAGTGCATAGTGCAAACCGAGTTTATTAATAAGCTAGTGGTAGGAAATTTGAAACATTTATCTTAAATAAAATGTGAATCCTTCGATTACACGGGTATGTTAAACTTTTTGGATTCGGGTTATGCGTTTGGACACAACAACCGAAAAACGTTGTACATTAACTAAACCGGACCCAAGTTTCTCGATAAGGGGCAACAAATATTCTTTTTTGCTCGCTTATATAAAGCAGTGGATAAAAATATACGTATATGTGAAAGGCAAATTTATCTGTTTAAATGAACACCACCAATATTTCTTGCAAACACACATCGATTTACATCTTTTATTTTGCCTCCGACACAGAATTGTTTTGGTACAAAATTACGCAAAAAAGCTTACTCGTTCGTTTTTAGGCATGCCATTGTTACGAATTTCGAAAATTCGAAAGTACGATTCGGATTGCAGCTTACTATTTCTACGATTCGTAGCAAAATCCGCATACGAAACAGTCGCAGAATAGGAGCGAAAGTTTTACAAATTTTTGCGCAAGTGCCCAACGAACTTCCCACGTGTGTTTGGGCGCATGACTGCTTGTGCTTTGCTTCTTGCGTATTCTATTTTTAGCGCATGCCTGCTTGTGCTTTGCTTTTGCGTATTCTATTTTTAGCGCACGCTGGTGTGTGTGTGTATGTGCACTGTGAATATTCTACCCATATGTATGTACATCGTATGTACATGACTGGTGTATGTGGGTAAGCGTACCGTATGTTCATACGTATTTACAACGTAGGATAGACTTGTGGTAGGTTGTGGCTGCAAATATTGTAGCGTAGTGAATGCTACGTTACACATGTGTACTTTTCCTGTCTCTTATACACATCTAGATGTGTATAAGAGACAGGTGAATATTCTACCCATATGTATGTACATCGTATGTACATGACTGGTGTATGTGGGTAAGCGTACCGTATGTTCATACGTATTTACAACGTAGGATAGACTTGTGGTAGGTTGTGGCTGCAAATATTGTAGCGTAGTGAATGCTACGTTACACATGTGTACTTTTCTATTCGACAATTCTTCTAAAATACATTAAAAAAAAGCTAACTTTGTAACTTGCATGTGAACTTGCACGATAAAAACCTACTCCTGTTGCATGTGAAGTACTCCCAGCTTCTATGCATGAAAAATGTCAGCGGATTGTGGGCTATATGGACATAACTCAATACAGTTTGTAAACCTTACTATTTATTTTTAAACTCGGTGAACGGCAGTTAGCAGTATTTTATTAAACTTAACGTGTTATGACCAAATTCGACGAAGAATTTAAAGAAAATTATTCAGAATTTTTAAAAATTACGAAGCGAATTTTGCAAACTCGTCCTCTTTCGACAAATGTAACAAAACTTAACGAGTATAGAGATTCGCTTATAAGTTCGTAAAATAACATTTTATTACACGTCAAGGGTCATAGCGAATCGTGTGAGTTTAGTGAAGTACAAGTAAAGTTAACACGTTGCAATGATCTTTTAAGAAAGTGTTTTATAAGCGCTTCGCTTCCAAGCTTCAAAGGTTCGCTGAGTCTATTAGAAATTCCATCAGCTGCAACTAGTTCACCTAATTTTTCAATTTATTCCAAAGTTTTATTTCAGAAATGGCCACAGCAGAGCAGAAGAAGTCTTCTATAGGCTTTTGTGCTTCAATTATTAGCGAAAATTATAGGGATCCGTTAGCGCGTCGTTTTTAGATAAGATTAGCTTGATTGAGGACTTAGCTGAAGAAAATTTGACCAGTACATTAATTGCATTTTTGAAATCCAAGTTAGAGGGCAAAGCCCGCGAAGCCATATCTACACAAATAAGTTCTGTTAGTGACATAAAAACTGCTCTACGCAATAGAATCAAACCTGACAACTCGAAAGTTGCGGCAGGGAAAATAGCGGCGTTACACGTTAACAACAACAATTATTCAGACTTTGCCAAACACGTTGAAAAATTAACCAATTCACTTGAGCGGTCGTTAATTATAGAAGGAATAACTCAAGAAAAGTCTCACCAAATGGCGATTGAGCAGACTGTTAACGTGTGACGTTTAAACGCCAGATCAGCTTAGTAAAATCAATTTTAGCTTCAACAAAATTTTCCCATTCCAAAGATGTAGTTGGAAAACTAATCGCAGAACAGAATAACGAGGTGAATGAGCGTCAGGTTGTGACTTTCCGATCGCGTGGTAGCAGTACATTTAGAAATAGACGTGATTGCTATCGTGGGACTAACCCAACACGCAACTTTACTAGTTACAGAAATAACAGGTAATTTTCTTCTAATAATAATAATAGCTTCAATAGTTATAGCAATCAACGTAATCGATCCGCTAACGGAAACCGCTATTATAATAACAGCAATGGTTCAAGTTTTAATTCAAACAGAAACACTAATATGAACAATAATGTACGATCGGCAAACGGTAGGAGTAGGATTGCAAATGTCCGTGCTTAAACGCTCATGCCCCTCAGGAGCGAACACTGGGGGAGCAGGAGTTAAACAACTAAAGGATTTTCTATAGCAAGAAGTATTTACTGCTAAAATCAAAATTTTTCAGACTTTATTCAATTACAAGTTTCCGGGTCTAATAAACTATATACATTTTTGGTCGACACGGAAGCCGACATTTCTTTAATTAAAATTTCAAGTTTTTGCAAAAATTTTCCAATTGATACGAATGATATTATCCTCATAACGGGCGTCACTTCTAACACTGTTGCTACTCTGGGTAAAATTACGACAAATTTGACTTTTTACGACTTTTTTATAAAGCATACGCTACATGTGGTTAACGACGATTTTAATATCATAGCTGGGTAAAGACTTCTTAAAAATTAACAAATACGTTATTAGCTATGCAAGCAATTGTATTTCCTTCTGGGTAGGTAACAAAAAAGGGGTGATTCTGATTCTTCACGGAACTGAAAGCGATACCTGCGTAATTCCACCGCGTAATTTTTCGACATTTTAATTTAGGAAGTTCACCGGAGCCTCTGTTTGTGGGATCACAAGAGATTGATAACGTGTATACACAGCACAATGCATAGTTAGTACAAGCAACCCAATCGTCAAAGTCATAAATACCACAAGCGATATAAAATACGTAAAGAACTGTAACATTCGGACTGAAAAACTCTCTAATTTCAGTGTACATTCCATTAACAAGACGATAAACGATGATAATCGGGCAAAAGAACTTATTAACGTTTTGAAAAAACAAATTCTTAATTACGGCGAAAGCAAATTGCTTAACTTGTGCGTAGATTACGCAGATATATTTGAACTTCCCGATGACAAAATTACGGTAAATAACTTTAAAAATATTAATACTAGTCAAATTCCATAAAATTTGCACTCATGTCCTCGACATGCCGGCCCGCCCGCACTGGTGCAAAGTGCAGCAACTCCTGCGGCTTCTCTAGCGTCACCTTGGCCCGGTCGAAGAAGTCCCGGATGTGCCGCTGAACATTGTTGCGGCTGCCTTGAGCCTTTTCCTGGCTAGTGTCGTTCACGGCGATAGCGTTCCGGCGGCGATGAGTTTTGACGATGCAGCATGGTGTGGTGTGCCAACCCTCAACGGTGACAGCTATCCGCTGAGTTACATGCGCCTGTTGTATGCGAGGTTGCCAAACAATTCACGCAATATTTGTGTATGCGCGCGGATTCATAGACGTCATATCTCGGAACGCGTGACAAAATATCGGCGGGTGATAGCGGCAGCACAGGCGGCATTGGTTAACGTCCATTACGTTTCGGTCCATCTGTGGAGAAAAACGTCGAAACATGAATTAGTCGCATGCCATTTCATAGCGAATTGGGGGTATGCATGGGTACTAGATAGAATTTGTGAACACAGGTAGGGCGGATGGAGCGATTCTACAAAGCGGGCAGTAAACATAACTTTGCAATATTGCGCGTGATGGTTCCGGCTTGGGTGCAAATATCCGCTACGCGAACATTTTGATCGTGACCGGGGTGAAGAGTCACAATGCGCCCGAGTCTCCACTCGTTAGGGGGTAGATAGACGTCGTTGACGACAACGATGCCGCTTCCTTAATGTTGGGTTCTTGTCGCTTCTCCTTATGCCGTTTATGGAGTTCCTTAAGATATTCATTTTTCCAGCGCATGCTAAATTGCTGATGAATAATCTTTTACTTTTCCAATTTGTTTACTAACGAGAGATTTTTAGAGTGGGGTTCAGGCATAGAGAGTAGTGGGCCACCACGTAAGAAGTGTCCGCGCGTTAACGCTAGCAGATCAGTAGGATCCTGAGACATAGGGGAAAGCGGCCTTGAATTTAACACAGCTTCAGTTCGAATAAGGAGTGTGGTAAATTCTTAAAAGGTAAAGTTGTGATTTCCTGCTACCTTTGTGAATGGCTTCCCAGAGACCGCCCATATGAGGAGCATACGGTGGGATAAACTAGCATGAGAATCCGTGGGTTGCGTATTTTTCGGCGACATCAGTAGCCGCTTCTTTAAGAAACTGGGTGAATTCTCTTTGCAGCATTCGCTGCGCATCTACGAAAGTCTTTTCATTGTCGGACATGAATTGGGATTCCACGGCGGCCGGCAAATCGGGTAAACGCTGCCTTGAACGCTTCAGTGGTCAGATTTGAGCATAACTCTAAGTGTACTGCTTTGGTGTAGAAGCACACAAATATACACACATACGCCTTTGCGTGAGGAGCTCGTCGGAGGGTAGATGTTTTTACAAGAAATGGTCCAGCAAAGTGAGTACCTGTGGTGTGAAAAGGGAGTGTGTAGGTTGATCGTACAGGAGGAAGTGCTGCCATCCTCTGTGAACGCATCTTTTATTTATAGATTGTGCAGACCTTACACTGAAAATGCATTATTTATCTTTTGTTTCAACCTTGGGATATAATATTCTTGCTGCACCATTCGAATCATTAATTGTTTGTTTGCATGGAGAAGAGTTGTATGGAGGAAATCGAGCAGTAAAGCACATAGTTGTGTGTTTTCTGGGATTACGATCGGGTGGCGCTCATTATAGCTAAGCGCTGCATAAGTTCACCCGATTACTGATCTATCCAGCATCGGGTTCGGGTTTTTTTTTCTGATGGGTCTAGATGCGGTATGTAATCGAATCTCATCTGCATAGTACATAAGCTGAGTTTGAGCGATGGTACGTTTTTTTGCTTCGATTATTTCGTCATGGGTTAAAGTAAGTGAAGCAGGAATTGCTCGTTTTTGCGCTTTGTTGACGAATCGATAAATGAACGCCATTACTCGCAAGGCGCGGGATAAAGAAGAGAAACCGTCCAGAATATCGAAGTGCTCGACCGTATGGAGCCGTTCAATACGGCGTTGTTCTGGAGGGGAGAAGTGCGGAGAGGGTATTTTTGGCCAGAATGTGGGGGGATTTCGTAGCCATTCCGGGCCTTTCCACCATAAAGAGCACGTAGCAAGGTCATGGGGTTGACATCCGCGTGTACCAAGATCAGCTGGGTTATCTCCACTCGAGACATGTCGCCAGGTAGCATTGCTCACATTTTGCAGGATGAGGGAAATTCTGTTGGCGACGTAGGTTTTCTATGTATGTGGTGGTTTTTCCAACTATGCCAACACAATGAATGAATCGGACCAGAGATATAGGTCATGAGCTGGTAGATGTAGTGGGGAGCGAAGTTGACTCACTAATTTCGAGAGCAGCACTGCTCCGCATAGTTCGAGCCTAGGTAAGCTTACCGTTTGCGGAGGGGCCACTTTACTTTTTGCTACGAGCAGATGTGACGAGGAGTTTTCGTCATGTTGCACTCGGAGATAGACGCAACCACAATACGCCTTTTCGGAGGCATCTGAGAATCCGTGCATCTGAACAGCTTGCGTTGGAGAGAATTGCACCCAACGGGGAATGATAATCTTATTAATCGCGGGGAGATTTTCGCGCAGCATACTCCATTTGTGATAAGCGCCGGGTTTTATATGCTCGTCCCATTCGGTTCCTTCCATCCATAGTTGCTGCAGAAGAATTTTCGCTGAAATCATTATTGGCGTCAAGGACCTCAGAATCCTTGAATGATTCTAGGATTTTTGGGTGATTTGAGGTGATTTTTCGTAGAGGGAAGCCTGCAGATTTTATGGCGTCGTTAACTAGGGTTAACGAGCTTACAATATACAGTTCTGCCCGCCTGAGATAATATCGTCCACGTATGTTTCACGTAGGAGGATATTGTTGGCGCGCGGGAATTCGTCTTGAGAACCCTGCGCTAACTGATGAAGCGTCCGGATTGCAACATAGGGGCGCAATTGACGCCAAATGTGACTGTTTTCAGCCTAAAATCTTCTATGGGTGTATTGGGGGACCTACGAAAGATGATTATTTTAAAGTCTTGACCTTCCTTTTGGACGAGAATTTGGCGAAACATCGAACTGGTAGAGGCGCCATCGAAGAATGATGAGCATGAAGTCGTTTTGGGTTGGGCCAGTGTATAGTGCGTCACTGAATGAGTTTCCAGAGTGGGATATTCTGGCAGTATTAAAGACTATGCGTACTTTTGTTGTTTTGCTGTCGGGTTTTATGACAGCGTGGTGCGGTAAATGAAAGGATAAGTATTTACCGTCTCTGATGACTTCTTGGGATGAGGTGGGCTCCATGTGGTCCGTGGTGATATATTCTTCCAGAACTTCTGAGTACTTTTGCGAAGGTCGGGTTTTTTCTCCAGAGTCCTTTCGATGCTGATGTACTGCTGCTGCGCTGTGAGTCGAGAGTGACCTAGAGCTATGGTGTCTGGGAACTCAGGTTTGTTTGGTAGTTTCACCATAAATCGTCCGTCTGCATGCCGGGTAGTCGTGCGTCGATACAAGTCCTAACAGACTCCTCTACACTGGAACTGGGTTGAGTGACTGCTACTTCGTCCTGCTCCCAAAACTTCTTCAGCAGTTCAACGATTCCTCCTGGGGTTCCGTTACCTGGGTGATAAAGGTTGATATCTTTTCATGGATTGGGCCGCTTAGAATCCATCCGAATATCGTGTTCTGCGCTATAACACTGCAGTTTGTATTCTGCTGCAGCCCCGGCAGGACGATTCGGGGAACTAAGTCACTGACGATCACCATGTCTATTTTATTTGGGGTGAAACAGTTGGAATCGGCGAGCCTTAATCGTTTTATCTCTTCTTAGTTAATATGAGATATATTTGCAGTAGGGAGTAGAGATGGGAACGGGCCCGTTGGGCCCCTGCGTAAGCCCGCGGGTACTGGCCGGAATATTTGGTGTCAGCACGAACTCATGCGTGCATGAGCGTTCAGTAAAATTTCATTAAAGCGCGAATAAGCACGAAAAATCCCGTTGGTAATACTACAAATTTATATGAGCTTTTGTTTTTATAAAAAAAGAAGTAAGAAAGTCTAAGTTCGGGCGGAGCCGAACATTAAATACCCGGCGCAAGTATTAAATATATGTTTTTTCACCTTTCCGAAACCTTCCGCTAGATGGTAAGCCGGGGTGTATCAATTTTGAGTAAATTAGCGTCCTTAAATTTCGAAATATTGAAGTTTCAAGCATTTCTGAAATTTACCGTTATATGAAAAGCGGCCGTAATTTTAGTCCCATTTCAATAATTTTCAACTTTTTGCTTCTGTGTTGTAAGTACAATAACCACACCGAGTTTGGTACAAATTGGTAGAACGGTTACCGACATACATATATGTGATCATAAATGGGCGGTGCCACGCCCATTTTCCAAAATTTTACCCTAAGCGTATTTCTTGGTAAAGAATTGTTGCAAGCGTCAATTTTGAATAAATTAGCTTTAATATTTACTGATTTATCGAAGATTTTGTATTTCTCTAAATTACCGTTATATGGGATGTGGGCGTGGTTATCGTCCGATTTTAAAAATTTCGGCCATTTAGTATGCTGTACCAAGGCCAACAACTGTGCCAAGTTTGGAAGAAATTGGTCAGCGGTTACCAAGATATACACATGTAACCATAAGTGGGCTTGGCTGCGCCCATTTTCCAAAAATTTATAATATTCTTATTTTTCGTCTGAAAATTATTGCAAATATCAATTTTGAGTGAATTATCTTCAGTAGTTACTAAAATATCGCAGTTTTCGTATTTCTGGAAATTACCGTTATATGGGAAGTGGGCGTGTTCCGATTTCCATTTTCAATACCATCCGTCCTACGCCAGAAAGAAGTGCACATACCAAGTTTCGTTAAGATATCTCAATTTTTACTTGAGTTATCGTGTGCACAGACGGACGGACGGACGGACAGACAGTCACCGCTTAATCGATTTCTCTTTTCATTCTGATCATTTATGTATGCATTTGTCTATATCTATCTCGATTCGTTTTGCCTGTTACAAACAACCGCTATGTGAACAAAGTTATAATACCCTTGTGCACAAGTGCGCTCGGGTATAAAAATAGTACATATTAAGACTCTTTTGATAAGAGAAAAGCAAAAAAAGAAATATTTGGGAACCGATAGAAAATTAGCTACTTAGTAGTTTTGTTTACATATCTGTACATAAATATCTTCCACTTTCTCTGCTTCCCAGAAAATATATTATACAAATCTTTGATGTAAAAAAATGAATCGCTTAAGTAAATATACATACATAAACACAAAATTAAAAATATGTACATATGTATACTTACAATAAAAGTTGGCTCTTTATTTCCTGGCTGGAACGTGTCTAGTCGTTCCGGGCCGGGCCGGGCCCCACTAAAATTCTTAACGTGCGGGCTCTTGCGTGTTTTTGAAAGTTGATTTTGCTTTCGTGCCGAGCCGGGCTTAAAAATTTAGGCCCGGGCCCATATCTAGTAGGGAGCAGATGGGTCGATTGGGGTAAAATAATAGCTTGTGTATTTATCTTCTGGGATCGATCTGCCGATCTGATCGAGTGTGATTTCGCACAGTTTCTTTGCGTTTTGCTCCACCATTCCACCCATTCCAAAAATCTCGAATAGAGCATCTGTCATAGGCAAGCGCAAGAGTTTTTGTATCCGGGATAATACAAACGTTTTTTGTGAACCTTTATCCACCAGAGCGCGAATATTATGATATTCGCTATCACAATAGATAGGTACTATCGCCGTTGGGAGGAGAGTTGTGACGTTAGTATTTGAACAATGACAATTTATTGACGTCATTTTCCCCCAGAGTTGGGTGTGTCACATACTTTGAGCAAGTCGGGCCTTCTGTATCCGTACTAGTCTGAGTCGCCAGTTGACTCGTTGTTCGCTTGGTTTGGAATTAGGTTTAGGTTGCGGGGTTTTTTGTGGGAAGTCTAAAAGAGAGTGATGTTTTCTTTGGCAGTATACACAAGTGAAGTTACTTGTACAATCACTCTTTAAATGGGAGTAAGAAAGACAATTTTAACAGTAATTGTTCTCTCTTATGAATCTTAATCGGTCAGATACGGGCAGTGCTTTAAATTTAACACATGTCTTCATGCGGTGCCTTGAGTTGCAGAGTTCTCATGAGATCGGCTGATTTAGATCTACATGAAATTTTTGAGTTCTAGTTTTATTAATGACCGTAGTAGTTTTGGTTCATAATTCTGGGGATAAAATTCGGGGTAGGGGGTTTTGGTTTGCCTGGCCGATATGCATGTACTCTTTTTACTACTTCATACCGGCTTGTGAGAAATTTATTCATATCTGCCCACAGCGCTCCCATAGAGACAGAGTTTCACTGGGCAGTTTTGAAGAACATAAATATACAAGGATGGAGTCCCAATTGCTGGTCCGGATTCCTTGTGCTGAGAGGGTTTAGAGGCAATTTTTGACAGTGGATTGAACCTTTTGGATTTGCTCACCACTTTCTGTATAAGAGTAATATATTTATACATATCGTCGGTTATTATATGCGTGCCTTCAATTGTTGTCTTATTTTCCGAAGAAAATACTTTGTAAGTTAATTGTTTATGGTATACAGCAACGTAACATAAAATTCAAACAAGAAAAAGTTGATTCAAAAAGTGTTGCTACGCAGCCTATCAGTTTTTTACTTTTTTTAATATCATATATATGTACATACCGATAATTATCCGATAATACCGAGAAATCGACATACCGATAATTATAATTATAATTATTAATTTGCTACTATATAAATTTTGCAGAAGACAATTTCTCTTTTTTCTTAAATGTGCACGTGAAAGTACCGAGATATTCACCAAAATCTAAAACATTAATAAATAAATAGCATTAATAAATAAATGAATGTGAAACTGTCTGTGACCAAAAATCAAAATTTGGTTAGTGAGATTTTTTCCAAATTTCTAAAAGTACAGTCGAGCCGTACATTGAGACCTTCTGGAATCATGGTGATTGAGCAAAAATTCTACAGGCTCGACTTGTGCCTGTTCCAGCGTTGATTGCCAGAGACTGCCTTATTGGATCATCGATATTTATACATTAGATTAAAGGTAATTGAAAAAAGTGTTCGGACTATTTAGTGTAAAAATCCGAAGGAACTGAGTAATTAGCGAAAAACATACATCAAAAAAGAAATTTTTCACTTTGATGCTTAATAGTTTTTTATCTATTTGTTTAACGAAAAATTTGTTTTTATAAAAAAACGGGGAATCTCATTCCAAGCAGAATGGTATGTTATTCTCTTGCGTGCGACAAATAGCAGCCGAGATATTCGTGAAAATGTGAAGAAAAACGTGATGTAGAGAGCAAAGAACTTCAGCAAAGAAAATTGATTTTGGACTAATTCATGCAAAATCCACACATCTCCCAATGGCGGTTAGTAAAATTGCTGAAAATTGGAAGGTCGACGGTACAAAATGTATTGTCAAGTATCATGAATTTGCATAATTCAATTCATTTGTAACAGCAAATATAAATGCAAATCCAAGATCATTAGCACAACATCCTGAAAAGCCCTGTATGTAGTATTTAAATAATACAATTCATTTAATGTTGTACATATGTACATATAGAAGAAAATACTACTTAAACACTACATCCAAAGATGACATTGAGTATTAGGTTTAACAGTTCAAATATTAATGTATGATTATATCAAGAAATATGAAGTATTACATACATATGTAAATACAATTCATGTGCAAACAAATATGAGTTCGATATGCCAATCGATAATGCTATGAACTTCATGTAAAATGAACATACTATATGTATATATAAAAATGAAAATAAATGAAGGTTACGATGATGAACTAGGCGTGCTCCAACATTCCGGCCCCATTGAAGGACCTGCGATCTTCAATCTATATTTGTTGGAAGCGTTGCCAATTTTTGTATGGCGCGTCGACAGACCCCGGACGATATTTTAACGTCTGCAACACGCACTTTACCGTCTGCGCCAATTACGGCTTTTACTAGCCTTCCCAATAGCCATTTTTAGGGCGGCAAATTGTCTTCGCGCACCAGCACGAGGGTGCCAACTTCAAGGTTGGGTTGCGGCCTGTCCCATTTGGTTCTCGCCTGGAGATTGAAAATATGGTCCCGCTGGAAGGCGGACCAAAACCGAGCCTTCAGGGACGAGAGCCGCTGCCAACGATCTAAATAGCATAGCTTCTCGGTTGAAACGTGGCGCTCGGGAACGGCCATAAGAGAATCCCCTATTAAGAGATGGGCTGGGGTTATTGCCTCGGCGTCATTGGGGTCGTCTGTTGCTCCTACGAGTGTGCGGGAATTCATTATTGCCTCCACGTAGACCAAGACGGTGGCCAACTCCTCGGAGGTAAGGGTATTGTCGCCGACGACGCGCATAAGAAGATGTTTGGCGCTCTTGACGGCTGCCTCCCATAGCCCGCCGAAGTGAGGTGCGCGTGGGGGTATGAAGGCGAATTCCATGCCTCGCTCGGCTGCGAACGCGCCAATTTCGCTCCGCTTGTCATCGTCCTGGAGTTGCTCGGCGAGATCTCGAAGCCGTGCGTTGGCGCCCACGAAGTTCGTTGCGTTGTCGCAGTATAGTTTCTGAGGAACTCCGCGACGTCCGATGAACCTTTTGAGATCAGATAAAAAAGCATTACTTGATAAATCAGAGACAGGCTCTACATGTACAAATAAAAATGGCGACGTAAGATTTGTAAGGCGGTCGGCCTCTTATTTTATGGGTGGTGTATATAGGCCCACAAAAATCAACTCCGGAAATAAGAAAGGGTCTAACTGATCTCAATCTATCTGGTGGCAAGTCACCCATTATTTGGCTCATTAGTTTTGGGCGGAATTTAAAACAACGAATACACTGGCGAACTGTTTTTCGGGCAATATCTCTGGCATTTATGACCCATACCTTTTGTCGCATTAAGCCAACTACAATCTTGGGACCTGCATGGCAGTTGGACTGGTGCAAGTGCTCAACTTATTTACGTACGAATTTAGAGGATTTTGGCAATAACATCGGAAATTTTACGTCTTCTGGAAAGTCTGAGTGTTTTAAACGGCCTCCAACGCGCAGCAGAGATAAATTTTGGTCCTCTTCCATGTGGTCTTGTATGAAGGGGTTTAATCGTTGAATATTTTCCGGTAGATATTTGCCTTTCCTCATTTGCTTGAGTATGTCCGCAAATTCAGATTTCTGAACGGTTTTCACTGTTTTTAAAAACGCCCAATTATATTCTTTGGCGGTTATATCCGTACCCCTTGTATTTGTGAACGGCTTTATAAATTTGTAAATATATGCTACAATTCGTACAATTTTGTTAAAGGACGACAAAGAGTCAATTATTTTTAAAATTATATTCTCTTGTACTGCAAGGTTTAATATGGTTTTCGCCTTTTTTAGCTCTAATTGTGTGTTGGATTCCTCGAGCTCGAATTTCTTGTTTTGTGGCCAATTTCTCGAATCTTTTACCAGGAAACTTGGGCATTCAACCCACAAAGGTTGCAGTAATTGGTCAATATCACATCCGCGTGAGGCTAATTCTGCAGGATTCTCTTTAGTCGGTACATGTCTCCATACAACATTGACTGCTTTTTCCTGGATTTCAGCTACCCTATTTGCGACAAAAGTAGACAGAGTGCCCGGGTGCTTTTTTAACCAGTACAGCACTATTTACGAATCAGACCAAAACACAACCCTTTCAATTACAACGCTCTGAATTAGTGGCTCAATTACTTTATATAATTTTGTTAGTAACAAGGCGGCACAAAGTTCAAGACGGGGGAGACTTTTGGGTTTTAACGGCGCCACTTTAGACTTGGCAGTCAACAGTTGCGATGTTACAACATTGTCATGTGTGCTTCGAATATATAAACAACAACCATAAGCACGTTGCGAATCATCACAGAAGCCATGAATTTGTATACTTTAATTGGCAAACAAATTTACAAAGCGTGGTACCTCCATTTTGTCGACTTGTCCTAAATTTTGAGCCAATTTTTGCCATGATGTTTCTATACTTTGGGGAATTGATTCGTCCCATGCCATCTTTAATAGCCATAATTCTTGCAATAAGATTTTAACGTTTACAATAAGAGGGCATAGCAAACCAAGCGGATCAAATATACGGGATGAAACTGATAATATATTACGCTTAGTGGGTTTTATTTCAAGTAAAGTTCGGTCGATTTTAAATTTTATTGTGTCTTTTTTCGGGGACCAAGTGACTCCGAGCGCCTTAACTGTGCATGTTTCGTCCGCCTTCAACGATTTCTCCCCTTCTTCGTTTTGGAACAACTTTGGATAATTGGAGTTCCATTTCGCCAAGCTGAATCCTCCGCCTTTTAAAATCGTAACGACCTCTTCTTGAATTTGTAGCAACTCTATTATGTTGTCCGCACCAGATAGCATATCATCAACATAAAACTCATCTCGGATTACCCTACAACCGAGTGGATATTGGTCTGAACATATGTCACTCAATTCCTTTAAACATCGAATAGCTAAAAATGGAGCGGGCGTTGTACCGTACGTTACAGTATTCAGGCAATACTTCTGAATTGTATCGATTGGACTTTCTCTATATAGAATTAGCTGAAATCTTTTATCATAGTCATTAATGGCTACTTGACGGTACATTTTAGTAATGTCTGCGGTTATGGCCCATTTGCGACAACGAAGTGCACTGAATAATTCTGGTTGAATGGTCGGGCCAAGTGCAGATGGGTCTTTTTTAAATCGGTAACTGGGCAATATTTTGAAATTTTCTTTAAAGTGATTTTCGCAATCCATATGCTCTGGCGTACATTTTGATTCGCAACCTTTTACCTCCTCTATTTCCCAGAATTTCTGCAGCGTCTTGTCTACATTTTCGTCTTCCATAACAAAATCTTCAGCATTGGCAACCGCCAGATCACAAATAGCTCTGGTAATGTTTGGCTTAGCTTTACATTTGCCTGAAACAATCCAACCTAACTGAGTCGTTTGTAGCGTAAGTAACTCAGCATTAAGCTTTATTTGACCTACTGACAGTAAACTGAAGAAAATTTCGGCTCCAATTAAAATGTCGATTCTTTTACGCTTAAAGAAGTATGGATCGGCTAGCTCAATATTCTGAGGAATATTCCAATCTGCTGTTGCAATATTGCCTTCGGGCTGGTAGCCGGAAATCGACTTAATGACCCACAAGTCAACATATGCCTCATATTCATTTATTCGAGATTTTATAGATGTCGAAACTTTGCCCTTAATGTTAGCCTCAATTCGGCCTACGCCAGCAATTTGCAATTCTTTACGCTCCTTTTTCAGTCTAAGTCTTTTTTTCCGTTTCTTCACTTATCAAATTTATTTGCGACCCAGAGTCTAGCAAAGCCCGCGCTACCACATATTCACCATTCTGGCTTCTGATTTAGACAACGGCCGTTGCTAAAATAACCACGTCTTCTGAGACTGAAACATGAGTAACTGCACTATTAGCCCGATGGGTTGTAGAAGCGATATTCGATGCAGCCTGAGTAGTACTAGACATGTCAGTTGTCGTGGCAGAAGCGACCTGGTATTTATGCAATAGTGAATTATGTGGTCGCTGGCATACCCTACATCGCACGGCACGACAAGTAGACACACTGTGACCAACTTTTAAGCAATTAACGCAGAGCGCATTTTTCTTTGCAAAATTGAAACGATTTGTAACAATTAGATTGGCAAATGAATCGCAATTGGTAATGAAATGGCCCTTTGATTTGCAATACGAGCATTTATTAGTATTGGCATTGGATTCNAAACATGAGTAACTGCACTATTAGCCCGATGGGTTGTAGAAGCGATATTCGATGCAGCCTGAGCAGTACTAGACATGTCAGTTGTCGTGGCAGAAGCCACCTGGTATTTATGCAATAGTGAATTATGTGGTCGCTGGCATACCCTACATCGCACGGCACGACAAGTAGACACACTGTGACCAACTTTTAAGCAATTAACGCAGAGCGCATTTTTCTTTGCAAAATTGAAACGATTTGTAACAATTAGATTGGCAAATGAATCGCAATTGGTAATGAAATGGCCCTTTGATTTGCAATACGAGCATTTATTAGTATTGGCATTGGATTCTGTTATACTAAATGAGGACTTTTCAGACCGCTTTTCTGAGGATTTAGTTTCTTTAAACGAGGGCTTGTTTTGTTTATGGTCATTTACTTCTAGAGACTGGCAACGCCTTATAAGAACTTTAGCACATTCATTCCAAGTGGGAAGTTTCGAATAATCAAGTTGGTCATTCCATTTTGCTCGTGTAGCCCCATCGACCTTGGACATGGCTAAATGAATAAATAGTGCATTGGTTATATCTTTTTCGCTGCCCAACGAATGAAGCGAGTCATATATAGCCGAGATAGTATCAACGGCATTATGGAGGAGTGACGCACTTGGGTGAGAAATTTTTGGAAGGCTAAACACTTGCTCTACACTGTCAAAAAATATGAGGCACTTCTTATCGTACCTTTCAGCCAGTCGCTCTAATGCTTTCGGATAATTTTCTACCGTAATTTGAAATGCCTTAACAGCGTGAAGAGCTTCGCCAGACAAACAACTTAGTAAATGGTTGAACCTTTCTATATTCGTATATTTCTATAAGTGACTGCTTCTCATGAACTAAATTATTAAATGTTCCTATAAAATTTTTATAATCGGCATATTTGCCGTTAAAAGTTGGCAACTTCAGGTTAGGCAAACGAGTCACAGGAGGCATTGTTATTCCGAGGGTTGTTTCCATCATTGAGCTGTCCCTTCTTCTATTTCTTCCCAGCAACGAAATCAATTTGGATTTAACCGAAACACACAAATCCTCTAGCTCACCCCTCTTCTCATCTTCTGAGTCAATTTTCTCTATTTCAGACTGATATGCCATAATTTGCTTTATGTATGAATTTAATATATCAAGTCTGCACTCTAGGTCTATCGGGTTCCACACTATTGTAGAATCATCAAGCAAGTTTTTAATGCGGGTTATATTTTTACGAGACGTGGCGCGTTGTTGCTTCAGTGCAGCAAGCGAAAAGCTGATGACTCAGCATTATCAGTGGATAGTGGCATTCTCAATTGGGTTTGTTTCAATTTAATCGAATAACTCAATAAGAACAACGAAATGAAGTGGTATCCAGTATACCTTTGATCCAAAAATACCAAACTGTATGCAATCTACTGTTTGGTTACAATTGGCTACGATTTATTCGTAAATTTTTTTCAAAAAGTTTCCAATAACCTTGGATTCGAACGAAACTCAGAATGGCGAATATATAAATCCAACAAAATTGTTCAAATAATTTTCACTTCACCAAGTTTTTCACAAATGCCACTAAGTCCACCTCAATCCATAACCTTCAGGCAAACCCGAACTAAAATTCAAAATTTTATTTTCAGAAAAGTGGTACACCCTAATATTGCTTTTATATCAAAGCTATCTAATATTGCCAACTATACTATTTTTGCACTTAGAGCGTATATATGTACACAAGTATTTACCGTACCAATTTATCGCTTGATGCCAGCTAACGGGAAAACTTTATTTGCCTATGTATGTACGGTATTAGCTGTACATATATGCCTACTTGCATATGTACTGATATACATATGCACATATAAATGTAAAATATACCACCAAATCCCAGGTTCTTTGTTACTGTTTTTTTTTTTACCGCAAGCAACTGTTGTATTTGCTACCGCCAGAGACTTGTCTAGAATTTAGCCGCAATTCACCGAATTTATATATATGTGTATATGTATGTACATATGTAGTATATGCTTATGCATATAACTGCACCGGTTATACGTATTTATATATGCCCGTATGTATGTACACATATAACTTTGCACCGGTTTTTATATTTCTATTGAGGTGCCTTTGAACTTACCGGAAGAAATTTTCCGCGATTTAGCCAATTTTTTCCAAAAATATTCTAACGCCAGAATTTTAGCTATTCAAATTCTTTTTTCACAATTTATTCTTTAATTGCCACTTATAATTTCATGCATGAAATGATTTAATTTACATATACATTATACACCACATACCTCATTGATGCCCACACACATCTTACTTGCACCCGGAACCTGCGCCAAAATCCACCGCCGAACCCACTGACTCGCAAGCAGCCACAACACCTCCAACCGCAACCAACAGCTCCAAATTCGCCACCAAGATAGCGACAACAACAACAGCAACGTCCAAGTTCGTTACCACGCTAGCAACAACAACAGCAGCCTCCAAGTTCGCTACCTCGCTAGCGACAACAACAACAACAACAGCCTCCTTTTTTTTTTCTCTCTATATCCGGTCAGCCATAAGACCTCCTTCAAGATGAGGAAAATTATGAAACAAGGTAAAATCGTAATCGTCGTAAGGCCATCATTGTGAAAACTTCAGATGACGGCACACCGGAGAAGCCATTCGGACACGCGCTTGTCGCTGGTATCGATCGGTATCCACGCAAGGTGACCAAAAAGATGGGCAAGAACAAGTTGAAGAAGAAGTCCAAGATAAAGCCTTTCTTGAAAGTGTTGAACTACAATCATTTAATGCCCACCCGTTATGCTGTGCACGATATCTCGTTCGAAAAATTGTCGCCAAAGGATCTTAAAGACCCTGTTAAGAAGAAGACACACCGTTTCCAGACGCGCGTCAAATTCGAATTCACCTACAAGGAGGGCAAGAACAAGTGGTTCTTCCAAAAGCTGCGTTTCTAAACTATCAACATTTGGAATACTTGATACGTAGTTAATTAAGCCCCTTTAATTTTTATACATTTAAAAACATAATTTTCTATGTTTTAATTGTGTGGAAGAAGTGTTAGAAGTGATACAGTTGGTGGTAAGATTGTTGGAATCCAAACAACAGCAGTCTTTAAATAAATTGATTCTAAAAATCAAATCCTGGACAGAATCGCCCAATGCCAGCAGCCTTTGTCCAACGGGTACCCACGTACTGCGGACGCAATTAAACTGAGAGAACACTGGCCTGTGTCCTGTCACGGTCGCCAATGACGAAGCGCTAGTTTACGCTTCGAAAAACTTTATTTAACAAATTTAAATTTATGAACTGTAGGGCAGTCGTATGCTCCTACCAACAACTAAGCAAACTTATTTAACCGCGAAACTGCAAAGATTTAATTAAAATCACTACCGACGGCGGAACTTTGGAGGAAACGAGCGAGCAAATTAGGAGTGGTGTTGACCGGTCCGATTATCTTTTGCAATAATTCAGTTTATTCATTCCAGAGAAGTACATAGCCTCAAATGGTTCTTATGTACTATAATATATATATACTAGTGTGAGTGTATATTCAGCGGCCACGCAGGGCTGCACTATTTACAAAAATACTCTGTTTTAAAGTTGAGGAATTCTAGAGTGCACAAGTTTGTGCACCTATGCATAAGGGCTGTTCAGTATGTTATGCAAATCCAAGATCATTAGCAGAAAATCCTGAAAAGCCCTGTATGTAGTATTTAAATAATACAATTCATTTAATGTTGTACATATGTACATATAGAAACAAATACTACTTAAACACTACATCCAAAGATTACATTTAGGGGATTCACAAGACGCGTTAACGTCGTAAAATCTTAAGCCTATTTTTTATATATAAAATAACGGATAAAATGCTTTTAGAGGATTTCTAACTACACCGAAATGTTTTTAATTCGATAAAAAAATATATAATTAGCCCCCCTAGAACCATTTTAACTGTTATTTTACATAAAAAAAATGTTAAGCTTAAGATTTTACGACGGTTAACACGTCTTGTGAATCCCCTAATTGAGTATTAGGCTTAACAATTAAAATATTAATGTATGATTATATCAAGAAATATGAAGTATTACATACATATGTAAATACAATTCATGTGCAAACAAATATGAGTTCGATATGCAAATCGATAATGCTGTGAATTTCATGTAAAATGAACATACTATATGTATATATAAAAATGAAAATAAATGAAGGTTACGATGATGAACTAGGCGTGCTCCAACAGTATGTCTTGAGGAGATATGACTTTAGTTACGGTAAATTAGAAGTTCAGCGACTTCAATTTACCGTACTGGGGAACCGCTAACAAATTGAGATATGTACGTAATATATGTATCTTTTTATGTGCAAGTTTGGTGTAGTGAAATGGTGCACTTACTTGCTTATTGGGTACCATCTGTTTTTTTCTGTCGGGACTGTACCGCCTGAAATGGACTGTATCCTGTTGTTGCCGCTCTTTGGTCTTGCTGCTGTTACTGCTATTCGCTGTCTTTGCTGTTGGTGCAGGGGTCTTCACTGCCGCTAAGTCGGTTTTTAATTTACCTTTTTCCCTTTTTTATTGTAGGGCCTTTATTTTTATTTAACAGGTAGTTTTTTTTTGTAAATATGTAGCTTTTTTTAGATATCTTTGGGACTTTTTCTTTTTCAGCCCTTTTTAACTGGATACTGTATTTATTTTTGGTTACATGTAAGTAAATATACACTTTGTTCAGTACGCTATTCAGCCCTTTGTTTCATTTTGTTGTATAATTATACCCTTTTTGCCCTCTTATACGACTTTTTCAGATTTATTATAGAATTTTCTTTTTTTCCAGGTAATTATTTGCTTTTTAATAAATTTTCTTTTTTTTCAGGTAATTATTTGCTTTTTACTGAATTTTTCTTTTCTTTTCAGGTAATACTTTGCTTTCTCAACTTTTTAATTTTCAGATATTTTCACGTTTTTTTGCGTCAATTTACCCCCTTTTCATTGTTTTTTTTTTTTTTACATATGTCAAACCACCCTAATGCACGCCATGAGGGGCTGCTTTAGCAGATGGCTATGTTTTTTTTTTGTTTCACCGTATACTATATTTTAATTTTCATTCAAATTCATTAATTTTATTAACTTTTCGTAGTTTTTTTCTCGATTTCTTCCGATTTGGTTATTTTTTCACTACCGCTTGCTCTTTTTCTTCCGCGTAACTACCGGCCGCTTTTACGTTCTCTTTCGACTGATTGATTTAATTCGCTGTGTATTACTCATGTACTTTTTGTTCGGTCGCGGGTTGCCCTTTAGCGACAAAGGACCATGTTGATTTTTAAGGGAGTAATAAATACTAGCGCAGGGTGCGCCAAGCGACAGAATCCACATCAATTAAAAAACCCATTGGATTTTGATATAATTCAAATAATTAAATCGACTTTATTCAAGAAAATTAAGATAACGATGTTTAGTAAAATGAATGAATTTTTTTTTTTAGCCCGAGTGGCTTGATATGCGGTTAATTACAAAACGAGTGCGATGCGGCCGCGGCGGTAGTTGAAAAGGAAGTATTTAAGACTTTCTAATTGCGAGCACAGGTCTCCCCATGACACCGCTTACAACCAAGACAATACAATTTTCCATTTCCATTAATTCACAATAGCATAAAGATAAGCTTGACGGCCGCAGGCAGAATATGAGAAATGAGAAAAATATTAATACTAGTCAATCTCGATCAAATTGGTGCTCATGTCCTCGACAAAATGAAAAAAGGGCAAGTGAAATTTTAAGCCACGTTTATTTTTTAACACTTCTTTTGTTCGGTCGAAATCTAGGTCAACGGAGATCAGCACCAGAGGATGGTGAATATCCAGTTAAGGAAATGAATTAAAATAAGTAGATCAACGGAGCATGGTCGTTGGACTTTCTGACAATATTACGTGCCACAAGGGGGCCGGCATGTTTAGGCTACAGGCCCAAATTTTCTTGAACATTTCAACCCACCCTAATAGTTAACATACTTACGATATTATGGTTGCCGTCGAGCTGTTAACTACTATGTTAAGAAAATATTCAATTATAACTTTCGTTAAGTAAGCAGCCACCAAATTCCAGAAATGTATATTCAAGGTAACCTGAAGTAGCTATATATATATATATATATATATATGACAGCGTTGCCGTTTTGTTAAATTTAAGCAAAATTGCTAAAGTTTTTCCTGCGTGTTAAAATGTTAAACTTTTCTTCGTTTTGCTAAATATTTTTATCTAAATAGTCAAAAAGGATAATTTTCCTCAAAAATTCATAGTCAGAAGAGTTACCATTTCAATAAATTTTTCAAATTTATTTTAGGGAGACTGTCATCCAGAGCCCACATAAGGTTCCAGCAAATGTTTCTCTACGCAATTCCCGATCTACGGTCGTCGCATTTTCAAGCCACCATGAAAATCGCTTCTCATAAAAACCATTTGCCGTTCGGAGGCGACCTAGAACTTTAGGTCCCTTCATTTGCATGACAAGATCAACACGCACATTATGGAAAACATGATGTCAAACTAGTTTTTTGCATGCATTCAAAAAACTAGCGAAATGGCAGATAACTATTATAGGAGTATGTGTTGAAAACCTGAAAGAATGTTAATAGTTTTCAAATTTAGCAACTGTTAGGCCCGATTTCAGATGGTCTACTTAAGTAGAGATTGTTGATTAAATTCCACTATTAATTTTCAGATCATACATTTGGTCTGCACTTAAATGGCCAATTTTGCTATTTAAATATGAGATATGCAACCCTGTGTTTATACCAAACAACCAAGATTGATTGGTAGGTTGTTTAATCAATCCCACCAAATCCCACCTAAAACAATCAGCTGTTTAAGTTGATCTGAAACCCAACGAAAGCTAAATTGCATTTAAACAACAATCCACAATCAAACTTAAGTGCCGTTTAAATATTCATTTGAAATTGGCCCTTAGACATCCTTACTTTTGACGACAAAACTCAGCCTTAGAGAGCCTTTAATTACTGACTTGCTTACTTTTTATTTCTATAACCAATTTACCAAGCTCAGGATGAAACAAATAGTAACTCCAAGCATTTTCGTTTTAATAAGACCCGTTAAAGAAGTTGCTTAATTTTAACGGGATATGTTAAACTTTTTGAAGGAATTTGTTAAACTTTATTTTTCGGGCGCGGCAACACTGATATATGTACACATTACATTGTAAAATGAATAAACAAGGTTGTTATTATTAGTGATACTAATAACAAGTTTTCTTATTTCTTTTCAACACATTTATAATCGGTGGCTTAAACACACCAACGCTCTGATTATAGTTTTGTGGTCGTCAAAGGGAATATTTTCCATTGCCATTTTAACTAACCTAACGAAAGCCTTACATCTGTTACTACGTTTATGCGACAGAATTCTGAATTCTTCATTTCATGAATTCAAAAATGGTCCCGTTTATGCATAGTTCACGAATTCATGAAATAAAGTGAATTGAAAAAGTGGCAACGCACTGGCGGGAAACTAAACAGTAGGGTTGTGGTTTTTTTGCCTCCTTTTGAATTTGCAAAAGCCGTTGATGCCAAGCAATGAACCTTATTTTATTTAAATTGGTTTTAATACATTTTCAGTTTATTCTATTCGAATTTATTTTATATTTGAACAATTCTACATAACTTTTCCCGTGTTTAAAATACTGGTTATGCCACTCATGGTTATTATTCTAAAAACATCATAACCCTAGTAAACAGCTGTTTGTGAAACGTGGCGGTGTCGGACTGTCTCTTCACGATTTCATGAAATGATGCCGAAGTCATGGTTAACTTTCGTGTATAATTGAATTCATGAAATGGTGTTTATGCAGCCAACTTCAAACCAAATTCATCAAATGACTTCGTGAATTAACCTACGCATAATCGTAGTATGTGACGCAGTGCTTGCCATTTTGCAATGATCTGGCGTTTCATAGCACAGTTAATCACACAACGCTGATCAGTTTCGATATTAGAGTTGCCAGCGAAACATATTTGAATAACTTTTTTCTCTTTATTCACTTTCTGGTACAATGATCTGGTTCGATGGTATAGCATTGTTGGTGGCAAGTTCAAAGTGGGTGAGTATCGTTCTTCCTCTTCTTATTTGGCGCTATAGTCGCCTAAGCGATTTTGGCCGAGTTCAACAAAGCACGCCAGTCGTTTCTTTTCTGTGCCAACTGACGCCAATTGAAAATGCCAAGTGAAGCCAAGTCCTTCTCCACATGGTCTTTCCATCTCACTGGGGGCCTTCCCCTTCCGCGGCTACCATGAGCGGGTTCCGAGTTGAATACTTTCAGAGCTGGAGCGTCGGTGTCCATTCGAACGACATGACCAAGCCAGCGGAGCCGCTGTATTTTAATTCGCTGCACTATGTCCATATCGTTGTAAAGCTCATACAGCTCATCGTTCCATCGTCTGCGGTACTCGCCGTCGCCAACGCGTAAAGGCCCGTAAATCTTCCGCAAAATCTTTCTCTCAAACACTCCAAGAGCCGCCTCATCGGATGTTGTCATTGTCCATGCTTCTGCGCCATATACCAGCACGGGCATGATGAGTGACTTATAGAGCGTGGTTTTCGTACGTCGAGAGAGGACTTTACTCCTGAATTGCCTACTCAGTCCAAAGTAGCACTTGTTGGCAAGAGTGATTCTACGTTGGATTTC
This sequence comes from Rhagoletis zephyria, assembly GCF_001687245.7. Classification (NCBI taxonomy): domain Eukaryota; kingdom Metazoa; phylum Arthropoda; class Insecta; order Diptera; family Tephritidae; genus Rhagoletis; species Rhagoletis zephyria. Next base: position 198,812 of record NW_016157490.1, read on the forward strand.
AATGCTGACATTATTATCGGTGTTAATGCTGGTTCCCAAGTAAACGAAATTCTCTACTTTCTCGAAATTATAACTGTCAACAGTGACGTGGGTGCGTAGGCGCGAATGTGCAGACTGTTTTGTTTATGACAGAAGATACTTCGTATTGTCCTCGTTTACCACCAGACCCATGCGCTTTGCTTCCCTATCCAACTTGGAAAAGGCAGAACAGACTTCGCGGTTTTTGTTACCGATGATGTCGATGTCATCGGCATAAGCCAGCAATTGCACGCTCTTGTAGTAAATTGTTCCTGAGCGGTTCAGTTCTGCAGCTCTTATTATCTTCTCCAACATCAGATTAAAGAAGTCACATGAAAGAGAGTCGCCCTGTCTGAAGCCCCGTTTGGTGGCGGAGAGGTCTTTCCCAATTCTGACGGAGCTGGTGGCATTGCTCAACGTCATTTAACACAGCCGTATCAGTTTGGCGGGGATGCCAAATTCTGACAGCGACATATAGGCAACTCCTTTTAGTGCTGTCGAAAGCGGCTTTAAAGTCGACAAATAGATGGTGAGGTTCGATCCTTTTCTCGCGGGTCTTTTCCAAGATTTGGCGTATTGTGAATACCTGCTCTATGGTGGATTTTCCAGACACACTGATAAGGTCTAAAAAGTTCATTGACGGTGGGCTTCAGTCTTTCACACAATACGCTCGATAAGACCTTGTAACCTATGCTTAGAAGGCTGATCCCGCGGTAGTTGGCGCGAATGGCGGATTGGGCAGAGCACACTTAAATTCCAGTTGTCGGGCATGCGTTCATCTGACCATATTCTGCATAAGAGTTGATGCATGCACCTTATCAACTCCAGGCCACCGTACTTTAATAGCTCAGCTGGCAGGCTGTCAGCTCCAGCAGCTTTGTTGTTTTTCAGCCGCGTTATTGCTATTCGTACCTCGTCATGGCCAGGCGGAGGAACATCGACTCCGTCATCACCGACTGGGGGCTCGGGCTCCACAACTTTCTGTGCTGCTACCATTCAGTAGTGTGGAAAAGGGTTCCCTCCATAATTTAAGTACGTTCTGAACATCGGTAACTAGGTCGCCATTGTTATTCTTACGCTTACGCGTAAAAGCACATTTAGCGCATTTAGCTCTAAATGCTACTCTAAATGTACATTTATCCATACAAAATTCGTCACCTAAATGCAAGTAAATGCAACTCCATTTTTGCATTAAGAGTCTAAATGCTAAAAGCAACCCTGTGATCTTCCAAAATTTCCACGATTCGAACATGGTTTAATGAGAAAAAGTGGCAACATTGCTTTTTCGCGTATACAGTGGCTACCTGCGTTTCCGTGATCGCCGATCGAGATTTAATTTAATATTTTACATTATTTGGATAAAGAAAAGTTACGCAAATTCAACATCAATGTGATGGTGATAGAAATTTGGATCAATTTGTGATCAACTCTGTTTGTTTTGTTTCCTGATTAAGTGAGTAATTTTGAATTGACAGCACCGACAAATGAATATATACACAAACAAATGTTCGGTTATGGTTAAAACAATTCAAGTTTTTGTGTTTTGGTTTAAAATTTATTTTTTCCTTTTCAGTAGGGTTTTTTGCACATTATCTTCTGCGTGAGAATTGATTGCAAAAGATACGGATCTGAATAAGCGACTGGAACACGGCTGTTTGTCAAAAGCATACGATTTCGAACTCGCGTTAATGTTCATTTGCTAAATGCGATAGCATGAACGCTCTTCGAAAACATATGTTCGAAAAAGCTAAATGTTGCATTTTAAATGCAGCAAAAACGCTGCATAACTCTCTGGTAAAATTTTCGGGCATTCTTCTTTCCTGAGTATCGTTGGTCCTCATAAATCCAGTATACGTAAACTTATTTGAGATGAAATCCTTTAACTGCTTTATCATTGCATTTGTGGGCATTCATCAGGAATTGTGCTTATTCTGGTAGTTCGCCTTCAAGCAATAAGCCCCGGGGTTCTGATGAGAGATATAACTGTAGTAGTTTGACTTTAACCCCTGCAGATCTCAATCCTGTTGTCTCCGAATGAAAGTTTTACGCATTGTATAATTAGCAAATCACATCAACTGGACCAATCGTAACACACATAAGTCCGATATACTCAATGGTGCGGCATGTCGAAGTAATTGGACATTCACGGTACTTCTTCTCACTTAACGATGGAATTATCGGGATTCCGCTTTTGTTGAACTTGTTAATGAGGTGATTTCTCTTGGGGTCATCCTGCATGAAATCGCGATGTATGCACTCAATGCTGAATACTGAAAGTACAATATCGAAGAATACCAACTATCTTCGACGCAATCGAACCATATTCGCAAAAGAATATTCTCATTTGGCCTCATCGTGAGTTTCACCCGAAAACGGATTCGCCCTAAACTTTTCAATTGCCCGTAGAGAATGTATGGAATCGAAAAGTGTACCGGTTCGAGGAAAATTAATCTCGTGATAAGGCTGATTTTGTATTTTTAATCAAAATTGCATAATACATTGTCCAAATCGGAAATTTTTTGAACTTTCGTCGGGCAGAGCAAAGAAGACAGCTCATATAGGACTATCCATTCTAGAGCTTTGCTCGGTATTACGTAAGCACGTTTACGTTTGTTTTATACATATATACAGATTTCAATTTTTAAATAGTTGGTAACCATCTTAAAAATCATTACTTCTGGTTAAGAGTGGCAAAACTGTTAAAAAGTTCTGGTTTTATCGCAACCGGTGAAGCTGTCCTTCAAAATGGTGTATCAATCATTCAATTTTATGGATAATTATGGCAGATATGCCGCTTAACTAAATTTTAACAACTTGACTTTTTTCGCATGTACGTAAGCTTCTCCCATTCAAAGTGAGATATCATTCATTAAATTTTATTAAATATTATAGGAGATATCATTTGGTAACAGAGAAATACCTTTTAGAAATAAGTATATAGATTGTTAGTCAAATTCACATGCAAACATTAAAGTCTCTTGTATTATATTCATCCACGCATAAGCATTCAATCATACTTTCATAATTTTCTTGAATTAATGTAAACTTAATTATTGTTAATAAACTTTACTTGAATCTCGCAAACAACGTCGTAAATATTGAACATGGTCTTTGCGAGCCATGTTTGATATTGGCAACAATAAAATAAAAACTTTTTAATATACAACGCTTTCATAAATGGACTAAAAAGTAGAAAATAATATTTCTCAGTCCCACAGAATTTGTTTTGATAACTTTTGATTTTGAAATTTTAGCAAAAGTCATTATAAACAGTTAATGACATTGAAAACGAAAAAAAAAAAATTTCAAAACCAAAAGTTATCAAAACAAATTCTGTGGGACTGAGAAATATTATTTTCTCCTTTTTAGTCCATTTTTAAAAGCGTCCTTGGCATGATGCCTACAACGAGGTTCATATCTAGACTAGGTTGATATATAGAATTCGCCATAAATAGCTTTGCTACATTTATAGTATATGGTGGTCTGGACATACAACATCGCAAGTTGATAAAAGCCTTGTAAAATAGCAATCGCTTGGCCACAATGTTTGCGACTGTCAATTTATTACTTCTTTTCTATTTCGGCAGTATCAGCGAGCAGCAGCAAATTTTCAAACTCCCGGCTGTTTGTATATATATGTACACATTAGCATCTTTTAAAATCGATTTCATTAAATTAGTGATTTTTTTTTTTATAAATTTTGCAAACATCGGCTGCCCAACGTGGGACTATAAAATATAAGCCAGCAGCAACTCCAACATCGCAGGAATTTGAAGAAAACTTTCGTCAGGAGAACCGAAAATTTCGTCTAGGGACCCAAATTCCTTCGTGGAACGCAGTCAACACAAGGAAAAATTCGCTTTAAGCCCACGGGTGAAGATGGTAAAACCTCCCTGATGAGGACGTGGTCCAAATATAATATTTTCTAATTAAAATACTATTAAAAAATACCTTAATATATTTCTTAAAAATATTTACATTAAAACGTATATTAGAATTGTACTATTTAGCTTCAAACACTTAAGTTCGGATAGTTACCAAAAAGTATACTTACCCTGTTTTATTTATAACCTACGTGCATGTATTTACATATGATTAACTACCTAACTCATATTGAAAGAAAAGATGTAAAGTTAATCGTTCGCTACACCCTCCCGAAGGCGGACCTCTAATTGCTCTCGTATATATTAATAATTCCATAATAATTAAAGAAGTTAAAAACCTTAAAACTCTCTTTTATTTCAACGGAAATAAACTAGTTATTATTTTGTTTATTCGGCAAAGCGTGAACATGGTGCCGAAACCCCTTTAATAAAGAACCAAAACAAGTGTACAAAGTAAGTAACTACAAACAAATATACATAACTACAAATAAACATACATTAACAATTAAAAACCGAATTAAGGTAGCGAGCAAAGTAGCGACAATAACAAGTTAAGTCGTGTTTTAAACTGCGTGCGCACATACAAAAGTTTTGAAAAAAAAATTGTATAAAACAAAAAATAAAATTCGGCTCGGACGAAAATTTAAACAAATCTGTGCGGAAATAAAAAAGCTTAAAAGAACAAAAAGTATACCTGCATACACATATACACTTAATGCAGTGAACAAGTGGCCAATTTTGCTATATGCGGTGAACCGAAAAACAAAAAAAGTACAAAATAAAAAATTTTACAATACATATAACGACTGCAAAAATAAAAACATACAAATAAACAAGTTGCCAAGTGAAAAAAAAAATCAGCAAGTATAGGAAACAGCCGTCAAACACCCCGCGAAACAACACCAAGAAGCCTAAGGTAAGTGGAGTAGAAGCCGGCAGCAACAACACAACAGCCAAGACGAATTTATACAAGCTAGTAGCCGCACAAATAATGACAAACAACAGCGCCCCTATAACCGTTCAAAATTGGTCGCCCAACAACAACATATCAACAGCAAGTAAGGCGATATACAGCAGTCTTAGCCGTCCATCAAGGACGTCGACAGCAGCCGCATTGTAAATGCAAGAAGCCCCCACACGAGCCGTGCAGGTAGAACAGCAAGTACGCCCAAAGAAGCCGCCCAAAAACAACAAAAGGCAAACATCCCCAAAAAAAGCGCGGTTTGTACAAAGAAACGGAATGCCAAAGTAAGTGCATCATTTACTTATTCTCATACAAAAAGTTTAGCGGATTTCCCTAAAACGGTGTATGAAAACCTCCCCTACGTATTAACCCCTATACATATGTATATCTCTCCACGTACTTATATATATAAAACTGCCTCAAACGCATTCCAAAAAGTACATGCGCTTAATAAATATACTTGGTCAAACTACAACTGGGTAATAAGCAAATTCACCGCTACGCTTCTCAAACGAATGCATATATGTACATCAACGGTGTGAAAATACCTTTCTACCGAGATCCCATAAGTCAAAATCAGAATAGCTTTGGCCCAGTTATTCAAGTTTTTCTTAAATCAGTCTTTGAAAAAAGTCAAAAAACAGCATCAAAAATCTCATTCTTACGATTCCGTTGAAAAGATTTTAAAATATTTATATGCATATATTTTAAGCTTAATCTGTTTTGTCATCTGAGGGGACTTTTTTCAAACAGTCCTTTACGAAACTATTTTTATTCATAAAACACTCCATTTTTGGAGGTATTTTCAAATCGGTCCAGCTCACTTAAATCTTAATATTTTTCCCAAATATTTTGGTGAACGTCTTAAAATATAATAAATTTTGTAATCCCGGCGGAAAAACCGCAACTTGTTTTGGTGATGCAGTCTAATGTACATACATATATACATACAGACATAAACCCATGCATCTTTGTGCCCAATTCTATTGCCCAATTCACCATCTAAAATAAATAAAAGCAAATTACACCCAAAGTTCTCGATATCCACCGATCACATAGCAAACACAATTTGCATGCGACAGGTACACAAACGTACATACAAAGCATATCCAACTCCACAGTGATTTTTCTTATTTATGCTGTTCCCCACACATTCGCTGTTCGCACTAGTAAAGCACTGCTAGTGGGTGACATATCTACACACAAACATACATACGTAGTAAATAGGCTGAGCTAAATAGCGGCGGTAGCGAAAATTCTACATACAGTCCCAAGGAGTACAGTGTGTTGCAAAAATATAGCACCACACCAAAAAAAGAGTTCTACAATAATATTCGCACGAAAGCATTAAATTAAATAAAAACGTAATAAAATAAAACCCAAAAAATAAAAATTAATTATTAAAATAAAATTAAACAAAGTCATTAAATTAAAAACTCACGCTCAAATATTTTGCCGCTAAATACTCAAAGTCTCAAGCAATTTACACTTATATAGTAACCCAGTAAATCTCGTAAACTCATAATGGCAGAATACCAAAAAGAAAAATTACAACCTCAGTCCTCACAAACTCAACAAATCTCACATAACCAAGAAAAGCTCCTCTATGAGATCACGAGGCTCAATAAATTCTGCAAGGAATGGTGGAACATAGGCGAAACGGACCACACCAATGCGGGACTCAAGAAAAACTGGGATTAGCTCAACCAACATATGGCTCTGGTGGACACCGCGAACGAAAACATACAGCTTAGCAACACAAACGAAAGGATCCGAGATTGGTGCAATGCATTATATGAAAATTCCAATGACTTCAGCTTCAACACTAAGTTGAAGATAAACGAGTTACTCAGCGAACTCCAATTAAACTCGAAGCTCATTAACCGCAGTACACCCGTTATGTCGATGTTTCAAATTCGACCTAACTCGCTCAAAAATCTCAAACTACCTGCTTGTGAAGTCTTCAATGGAGGTTATGAAGACTGGCCATGCTTCAAAGATACATTCACAGCAGTGTACATAAAAAATCCCAAATTTTCTGCTATTCAAAAGCTGTACCACTTGAGACAGAAAACTCGCGGAGAAGCCGTGGTCATAATAAAACACTTTGCTTTAAAAGGCAAGAACTTCGAGCTCGCCTGGGACGCGCTTGAAACTCACTATGAGCATATTCACTGAAAACTCCAAATTTACAATTTCAACACCGAAGAACGTGAATGCCCACCCTCTAAGTCCCACCTACCTCAAAGAGCAAAAGCTCTACCTCAAAGAGCTTATACCCCAACTCTCAACTTAATAACATTAATATACATTGTATAAGTTCTACCCCAGAGGATAAATACTTACGCTCACAAAGTTCTATCTCAAACGACTTTAACTCTACCTCAATGAACGTAAATCCAAAATACAGCATGGACGCCTCCAAACACTTCTCTCAATGCACTAAACTTCCAGCTCATCACAAAAGAGCACCTGTCGCGGAAAGTTCCGGCCTGGCAGGACGACTGTCCTCAATTAAAATGAAGGCGTACTCAAACTCAGATAAGACCATAGCTACGCCTCTCTGTAGCAGGTCCCCATTGCCACACTATAACTCTAAAACTCCGAACTCAAATTCAGGCAAGACCAAAGTTACACCTCTCCGTAGCAGGTCCTCTTTGCCCCCCTCAAACTCTAAAAACGCGAATTCAAACTCTGGCAAGACTACAGCTACACTTCTCAGAAGCAGGTCCCCGTTGCCCCACTCCAACTCTAAACCTCCGAACTCTAACTCAGACAAGACAATAGCTACACCTTTCAGTAGCAGGTCTGCACTCCAGCTCTAGAGCCGTAACTTAAAACTCAGTCAAGACCATAGCTACACCTCTCAGTGGCCGGTCCCCATTGCTCCCCTCCAAATCTAAAACTCCAAACTTAAAAACAGGCAAGACCAGTGCCACTCCTCTCAGTAGCAGGTCCTCATTGCCAAATACTCACTCTAAATCCTCGCAGCCATCATACATTAAAAGTATATCCCCTATGGTATATTTGCAAAGCCTTGAGGATGGCAACCACAATCGGCGACGACCCGAACGCTTCACTACATCGGAAGAATACTCGGCTTCAACAGGAAGGAAATCAACAGGAAAAATACTTCTTGCGGCGTCTCAACTCCCTACCTCCGTTTTTACAAAACTTATCCCTGATACGACATCGCAAAAAAGTGCTGAATTATCGCCACAAATCCTCTTCTGCGTATATAATCTCCACGAAAACAAGCACAAGCATCCACAAAGACATATCCGACCCGTGACGTCGCTCCAAACTGGTTACCCTAGCATTAGTTCTAACTCTCTATTCACCACTGCTGGGTGGAGTAGGATGCCAACTCAGAAGCAGAAGCAAATTACCCAGCAAACAAACTCGGCCTCAGCTGAGTACACGAGAACCAGTTCCACTCCACCATATCTCAATGATGTCTCGCTAAATTCATTAAATTGTTCTCTAACCCGCATTCAGGAACAGAGCCTAATATTATACAAAATTTAAAATATTCCGTAATGCATCTCATGAGGTGTTATCTCAAACTTTATTTACTCATGAGCTACCAAAAGTGCATTGGCTAGTAAACACACAACACCGGAAATGCACCCGTCTCAAAGCCCGGCGGAATCTCTTTTCTCGTAATACTCACTCCTCAACTCTCTCTCATATTTTCTGATCTCTATACAACTCTCATGCTCAACACTAACAACTTACTTCGACCATATATTTACAGGTCCCGCGGCGTTACAGAGACTAGCCCAATCCGACATGAAACCCAGCCGACTTGGAGTCAGGAAAGTCGTCCCGTCTTCCAACGCTCATCCTTGGGTTGTTCAACCAATCGAATGAAAAGCTTGAGTAACTGCAAGATCTCGTAGAAGTCACGTTGCCGCAGGCCCGCCGGCATGTTAAGGACATGGATCCAAATATAATATTTTCTAATTAAAATACTACTTAAAAATACCTTAATATATTTCTTAAAAATATTTACATTAAAACTTATATTAGAATTGAACTATTTAGCTTCAAACACTTAAGTTTGGATAGTTACCAAAATGTATACTTACCCTGTTTTATTTATAACCTACATGTATGTATTTACATATGTATGTACATACATATGATTAACTACCTAACTCATAATGAAAGAAAATATGTAAAGTTAATCGTTCGCTACACCCTCCCGTAGACGGACCTCTAATCGCTCTCGTTTTCTTTCGATTTTCCAATCATACATACATATGTACATATTACCGTTACTCTAACGCCTTCAATATACATATGTACGTTTATGCGAAAACCCAAGAATGATAGAATACAAGATTGCGCCATGAGAGAGGATTTTTGAGCGTAATTTTTGCGTGACGTCATCTTGGTGTAATTGCGAGAGAGAAATGCCAAAACGCATAGGAAAATATGTAAACAATGCAGAAATATGTGTTAATATCAATATTAAATGGTCCAATTTTGCTGGGGGACCTGGAGAACCATTGGAAAATTAACATTTTGACACCGGAAATGTAAACTCGATCAATATTATTTTTGTGCAGAACACCTTTCTGTTGTCAAAGGTATTCAACATTTATTGTGCATATAACTCCGGCTACGCCATCCGCAGCGTATTTGCGTAGAACTCACTCCGAAACTCACAAAAAAAAATTTCAGACCGAATTTATTTGTAAATTAGTGCCCGCAAATAACAAAATTAGGTTTTGAAATAAAGTGTAGACCCTTGACTACAATTGTGTGTAAAATTTTTTGGATCGGGCCACCCATTCGGACACAATAGCCCGAAATCATTGGGCAAATAACTAAACTGTACCCAGTTAAATCGGTATTTGGTTTCCCTCAATCAACAATTGCACCAAAATGACGTCACGCATACGGCTGACTCTATCAAATTCACGAAGAGCGGATTAGCGGTACCGCGATGGGCGCAATCCCACTACTCGTTGGGATTCTTAAATTCAATTCGCCATATGCGTTGATGTATATACATATGTACAAAAACCACACGCTCGCATAACAATACCATTCGGTATTTCTACCTCTGCACAAAACTTTTGATTTGCAGGTCGCGCCAGCGCTGTATCTTTGCTTATACATCCTCGTATGTATGAATATTTTCAAAACGCTGTGTGTTTTTTATAAATGCAATTTGCCGTTTGCGCCGGCGTTAGAACATTGCCGTATTATTCGCGTATTTATGTATATATGTATGTATGTACATACATGCGTACTAAACATCTTTTAAACGCCCTAATAAGACATGCGCTCGCCGCGCGTATACTTTCCCTCCTGTACTCTCATCGCACCAGTTAAGTGTGAGTAAGCATTTCCTAGTTTCTTCAAGCGTAAATAAACTACCGATCAATAGAAATACGCCTAGAGCATTTACTTTGCCTTCCGCAACTACTGCGCGTAAAAGGTATTTGCAAGTAGTGTACTCTACTGGTAGTACTTGCGTATTTTCGAAGAAAACATACATTTGTGGTATCTCAATAAAACTACTTTCAACATATGGTATGTACATAGATTACATACAGTGTTGCCATTTGAGCCGTTTTCCGGCTAGATTTAGCCGGTTGCGATAGCAAACAGCCGGAGGAATTTCGGTTTAGCCGGCAGCCGATTTGTTAGCCGTTTTGTAGCCAAAAATTAACCGTTTTTAGCCGATTTTTCTATTTGCCTTGTTTTCTCAAAATACAAATATATATATATATGTTTCCATTTTTGATTAAGCGACCCAAAATCTGTTAGAAATGGCTACTAGACTTAGCGCGGAGAAAATTCTCATGTCAGGCAGGGTTATATAAACTTTGGCCGATTTCGCTTATTTTTGTTTCAAACGAATAAATTTTTTCTAAAAAAGGCCGTAGCGGGGATTTTCTTCATAAAATATTTGTTATGAGTGTCTTAAATTTAAGTGTGAAGTATTATTCGCAAACTTAGAAAATAACAAATTATTTCACTGTTTGTTTAACAACACATGGAATAAATATTACCGGTACTGTCTTCTCAGATAGCGGATATTCAATTCTGCCCTAATTACGAAACATCATTGTTGCCCATGCTTAAAGGTTTAAGGTAAGGGAAAAATTTATATTTTCAAGCACTATGTGCACATATGTATTTTTTTTACTTTTTTTGCTGAGAACTTATTTAAATTCCAAAAACCGAACCCCAACTTGAATTAAAAAAACCAACACTGAAATGCGTCAAAATGAAAACAAAAGCAAAACTCTCTGGGAAGACAATAGGTTTGTTCTTCGAAAATCTAGCGAGAATTATCACTCAAAATATCAGATAGTGAGAAAAAATACTCCCAAATTCTCTATCAAGAAGATAAACCAGCAAATTTCTGCACGAACGCAAATTCGCAGGAATTTGCAGTTTCCCTGCCAGCTAGGGTCCACGGTTGCGTTTCAAACATAATAAATTTGTGTAGATAGTATAAAAACAGGATCTACATATATATTTCTTGTTAATCCGACTTTCTTCAACATACGTTTAAATTTCTTTGTCGTAGTAGCTGTCGGGTTTCCTAAATCGACTCTGGTTGCGATTGCATTCTGATTACGAATACAGTTTTTTCAGCCGAGTACCTTTCAAATCGTTGGAATTAGCTAAATTAATTAAGTAAGCAAGTATTTACTTACATTTTTCATTTTAAAATCGCTCAAGTTTGTACATTTTAGATGTAACGAAGTTGTTCGCTAAAATTATCGTCGACAAAAAATCCAACCATGTGCCGCAATCATATATTTTTCCTAATTGCGAGTTCTTGCTGACAAAATTTTTTCCAACTTGTATTTGCAACTTCTCCCCAAGAACTAGTTACCTCTTCTAGTTCTACCTGTGATTCATTTAAATAAAAAAAGTGAAATTTAGTGGAGACAGTTTAGCCATTTTTAGCCGGTTTTTTTCGTCAATTTAGCCGGTTGGTCCAAAAAGTTCTGGCAACACTGATTACATATGGCAAGTGTCCGCATATATGTTTTTACTCGTCAGTTCCTCTGTCGCTTCACTGCAGTAAAACCAAGTTGTGGGGAATTTCCGGCTTGCGGAAGGTTTCGAAGCATTCACATGGACAACAAGAACATTAGTGTATACCAGAGAGCTGCATGGATACACTCAAATTACATTTTAAATCACTCGCTTTCTTTTCACATCTGCACACACTCGCACTCATTTATTTCCAAACATAACGTGCGATAGCATTGAAAAAACACACTATCAAGTTCTCGATTCAAATAACAAGTGCTTGATTCAAATAACAAGTGCTTGATTGGAAAAACAAGTGCATGCCATAACTGCTGTAATGAAAGTATCAAAGAAAAACAATTTGTAAAGATAATTTTTGTTAATTTTATTGCTTTTCTAACGGCATATTATAATGCAAAAATATCAACTGATTAAGGGTATCATCATTTGACAAAAGGTGGCATCTTTTGTCAGAAATAACATTTCCAGCAGAAGAAAGAACTGTTTCTGACGATGCGCTAGGTGAAGGAGTGGCTATTACTCTACGACTGAGTTTATGCAGCAGCGGCACTTCGCATTTGTGTACCTCCCACCAGTTAATTATATCGAAGTCCGTTAGAAAATATACCTCAATATTTTCGTATCGCCGCAGCTCTGCAGTAGCTTTTTCTGCTCACAAAGGTAGGTTGTTTAAAAAGACCTGAAAACAGCTCAAAGTTGTCTGAAGGTAACAAAAGTGTATCCGCAATTTGTGGTTCCGTTGTACTGTCAGAATTCTCAGTTAACGTTCTCATAATTTGAAAACATTTCTCTTTTGTGTACCTTTGCTCAGATCCGGTAAAGTTCTTCAGCTATTTTGCTAGCGGGTATAAAAAAAGCGCAATTTTGTGTAAATCTGTTAAGTTATCAACAGCAACAGTTTTTAAATAATAAAGCAACTTATTTTTCAAGTCTCTTATAAAGCCGATGTCTTCTGAGGTGACAGTGCATTTATTTTGTAGACTAGTTATATAAATGTACATCAGGTGGATAATTAAATAATTTAATAAACCCAATATATTTAAAAAAATACTTCATCAATATCCATTTTTTTCAAAACTGTCGTATTCTCTACTAATTGTTTCAAGTCATTCGATTGCTTGACTTGCTTTTCATAACAGTGTTTTTCATTCGCTTGACTTGATTTGGAAAGAGTATATCAATGCGATATTTGAAATCAAATGAGTACACTGCAGCTAAACATTTATTTCAAAACTAACTATGAATCTCACTGTTCGTACGGTGTTTCTCACTACCCGTATAGAGTTCACAGCATTGAGTTCATACTACTTAGATGGAAGTGAGTATACTCATGCTGTTGTCTGGTGTATACCATACATACATATTAGCGTGGGCCGAAGATCCGCTTTTTTAGAATTTTAATTGGTAATAGTAAAAATATGGTTAATTATGCTCTACAAACTATCTGTGTGAAAGACTAAAATTTTTGGTGAATATCTTAGGCTCGCCCAAGCCCATCATAGTCCAAATGCTATTTTTTTTATCTTTGTTTCTCTACAAAAGAGGTCTATATACGAAATTATGTAGGACTAATACTTTCAAAGATAATGGCAATGGTAGTAAAAAAATTTATTTATTAATTTTTATTTTTTGAGCACATTGAACTTTGATGGGCTTGAGCGAGCCTGAGATATTGCCCAAAAATTGTCATTTTTCACACAGATTGTTTTTAGAGCATCATGGTGAACCATATTTTTGCTATTAGTAATCAAAATTCTAAAAAAGCGGATTTTCGGCCCACGCTAATACATATGTATATCCAATAGAGATATTAAATTTTGTTTAAAAGCCCAAACGAATTCAATTCCATATTTAATATATGTATGTTAGCATGTATATACATACCTACTTATAGGTATATGTATATCATCTAGTACAAATGTAGTGCAATATTTAGCAAGATGATAAGTGAGAACTTGCTCTGACCTAAAACTCTTTAGTTTCTGTACTTAAATAGAAATAACTTATTAATAGTGAACTCACGTCTATAATATAGAATTTAATTACATAAGTATACCAGTTATTAAAAAATTCGTATTGATATTTAGTATATTTACTTATACTTTACTTTATTTATAAGAAACGTGCGAAAAAATACACATTTGTAGAACTTAAACAAAATATCAATTTTTAAAAGTTAAAATCACAAGTAAAAATAATACGAAATTGTTTAAATTAATTAAGTTACTATACATCTATATTTTAATGCAAGAACATGGTTTGGTTTATTGCTGTTTCTTTGGCACTAATCCTGCACCGTTTTTCTGTTATTATATTTCGGGCCACAGAAAAAATCCTTTCTTTAATTTGTATAATACAGGGAAATCATTTCTGTGAACGTCCCACTATTTCATAATATCAAAATCATCATAAAATTCGACGTGAGTGCTTTCGTACCGATGTATTTCTCTGTCGATAACGCAGCACGTGAATTGACCCTCTGGAATATATCGATCCCTAACCGCCAAAATAACGTAAGCGACATTTTCTTTTTAATTTTCTTTTTGATGCAGAAATATTCCTAGAACATCTAGATGCATTTCTGCATCAAAAAGAAAATTGTGAAAAAATGGTGCTTACGTTATTTTGGCGGTTAGGGCTCGATATGTAACTGAGATGAACGTAGTTTTTTCTACGTAAAGTAGTGTTTGCGTTGTTCAATTTTGCGTTCAACATTTGCCCTCAACTCAACGCAAGGTTGTACGGAAAAAGTTGAATGGCTAAAAATATCAAAATATTCGCCATTAAAATGCGTTTGTATTGTTCAGCTTTGAATTCACCTTTTGGTTGAACGGCCTTTCAACTAATCGCTTTCAACAATGTTCAACAATTGGTAGTGCTACCGGACTTAACTTTTATGGTAATTTAAAGCGCCACGCAGGGTCGCATTCTTGCATTCTAAAACATGTAAATTTGGTATGCAATCTATCCACTGTTTGGTTCACTAACGTCCAATTTAGCCAATACACACGCCGGTCGTTGGAACGTTCCCCCAGATGTCTTCACTTCGGCCACACGGATTTGTCCATCCTGACCGAGCTTGACGTTGATTATCCGCCCAACTCGCTGCTTGGACCGATGAAGGCGAACATCGCACACAAGCACCAGGTCTCCGATAGACAACGGTTTCTCGGGCTTCCACCACTTGGTCCTACGGCAGAAGTCTGGGAGATACTCCACCAGCCACTTCTTCCAGAGTCCGTAGTGGATTTGTTGCATTGTTCGCCACTGCGTCCTAGTAACCCGGAAGGACTCTTCTTGTGGATGAGGAGTTTGCACGGAATAAGCTGTACCTAGGAGAAAGTGGTTAGGGGTTAGTGGTTCTTCATCGGGAGTATCGAGAGGGATATTCGTTAGTGGCCTCGAGTTAACTACATTCTCAACTTCGCACACCACGATATACAGCGCAATCCATCGCTTTTCTGTGCGCCTTCTATTTACAACCAATAATGGTCCCATGTAATCTATCCCTACGTACGAAAATGGCCTAATAAAGGGCGTGAGGCGATCTGAGGGTAATTGGCCCATTTGCAGCACGTCTGGCTTTGCGCGTTCTTTCCGGCATTGAAAACATTTTAACCGGCCTTCGTACCTCTTCTCTTATGTGGGGTATCCAATATTTACGACGCAACTCGGCAACGATGGTGTTTTCGTTTTGGTGTTTCCAAGTTCTATGGTAAAAGTTATCGATGAAGTTCGTAGTTTGGTGCCGCTGCGGCATCACTACGGGCTCGCGAGTGTTTGCGGAAACGGCTACAGCATTTCGAAGGCGGCCATTTACTCGTTTCACGCCCTTGTCGTCTAGAAACGGTGTTAGCTTGAACAGTTTGCTCCTTGCATTAATCTTCTTGCGGTTCTTCAGATCACAGTATTCGTCTATGCGCTCTGTTGTGCAGCGCGAATGACCCATAGCTCAGCTTCTCTTAGCTCCCTTACCATCAGTGTGCCCGATAACTTCTTATGTACCATATTGGAGCTGTTGTGTATGAATCTGCGCATGTAGGCAACCACCCTTACCATCCGTAAGAACGATGAAACCCTGGGTAGGACGTCCTCATTAAGCTAGCAAAGAACACCATGTATTGAGCTCTTAGTTCTTCCGTGGCGCCTTCCGCAGACTTGACCCTTGGCCAGAATGACGTGTCTTTCTTCAGGAAGTCCGGGCCACTGAGTCAGGATGACTGCCGGGTGGTGCGTTTGAGCCGTGTACCAAAGCCAGCAGGATTTTGGGGTCCCGGTGTCCACCTCCACTCGTTTGGTGTGGTTCCATCGAGGATTTCATTCACCCGATGGGCAACGTATGGTTTATATCTTCTATGGTCTGAGGTTATCCAAGAGTGGACTGTTTTCGAGTCCGTCCACATAACCACGCGTGATGGTTCGATGTCGTGGTAACTCAATACAATTTGCCATAGCCGAGAAGCTAATACTGCTGCCTGTAACTCGAGTTTACAAATCGTCGTAAGTTTGAGGAGCGCACATTTTTTCTTCCCGATCACCAGTACGTTGCCATCGTTTTCGATTCGCCAGTACGCCACGGCTGCAAATGCTGCTTCGCTTGAGTCAGCGAAAACGTGGAGCTCGATAACTTCTTTCGAAAAGGATGCACTGTAGCGGCGTGGGACCTTTATATCCTCTACTCGAGTCAGCGCACTTAGCCATGTCCTCCCCAACCTTTGCGCTTCTTCCGAGATTTCGTCGTTCGATCCTAAACCGGATCGCCAAACCATTTGTAACAATAATTTTGCCTTGAGCACGTGCTCCGCTGAATTCCATACGGATCGAAGACTGACATTTTAACGCGGAGTAGTTCGCGTTTTGTTGGGACACGCTTAACAGCGCTGCGTCGACACGGCCGAAGGCGAGGAAGAACTTCAGCTCGTCATGCTCCGTATCCCACTGCATTCCTAAAACTTTGGGATGGCCCGAATGTGGTTTATCAAAATCTTTCAGCATTTCGGAGTGATGCCCTCTGTTCAGGGCCTCGTTCACTTCTCGCGATTTAGATACGAATCTTTTTAGGTTAAATCTGCCTTTTTTGTGAATTATCTTTACTTGTTGCGCTATTCGCATAGCTTCTGCGTCGACAAAGCAGTGGACGACATCGTCCACGTAGTGGTTGTGTAATATCGCGTCCACCGCCTCAGGTAAATCTTGGGTAAACGGAAGTACGTTCGTATCTTTCACATGCTGCGATGCGCAGGGCGAACACGTTGCTCCAAGCGTCATCACTCTCATGCAGTACTCTTCAATGTCGTCTTCGGGGGATTCCCTCCAAAGAAATCTTTGCGCTGGTTGGTCTTCTCGAATAGCGACTTGGTGGAACATTTCTTCGATGTCAGCAGAGACGGCTATTGCACGCACACGAAGCTTAGTAGCATTGGCCTTCCTAAATCGAGGCCACTTAGTAAGTAAGAGTTCAGGGATCTTCCCGAGACCTGCGCTGATGCATCGAACACGAGGCGCACTTTCCCATTCTTGTTCGTGAAGTGTGGTTTGCCGAGGCCTCATCTTTTCTCAAATTCTTGGAGTATCCTCTCGCGTCGTAGTATCTCATCATATTGTTTACTCGCACCTTAACTGCTCGCTACGTGTGAATTTTCTTTCCAGTGCCAGGAGCCTCCTCTCCGCCATGCCGCGGGTATGTTCCAATATGCTTTCGTCGGTTCTCCATAAAAACCCGGTTTCATAGAGATCGCTAACTTGTTGGATGCAAACCCCAAATCGTCGCTCACCACGAAGTTCCTGACCAGATCGTCCGCAGATTCGTCTTCGAACGTCGTGTCCGCGACGTGTTCCGTTTCATTCTTTCTATGCATGGAGCCGTAGATCACCCAACCAAGCTGAGTCAAAACAGCGACCGGACCCCGTTGTCCATCATTAGCAATGCGCTTCGCGATACCTAGATGAGCGTTGTCTAGTCCTATCAGTAGCTCTCTACCGGCAGTTTCTTCAAATGCCGTTGCCGTACGTAGAGTTCGTTGATATTGAGCGTCTGTTTCGATAGCTGCAGATTCCTCACTATCCTAACATTGCGAAGGGGAATTCTTTTACACCTTTGGCTCACGCCTGCTATCTCCATGTTTACCGCCACCGAAGATTCCGTTGCTATATTCTTACCGAACCACTGTAAGGTTAATTGTTGCTTCGGTCCATTGTTGATACCAAGCTTAGTTGCGAGACTCTCATTCATTAAGCTTAGCGATGACCCTTCGTCCAGAAGTGCGTAACTGTTTACGGTCTTACCATTCGCAAACAGTTTAACTTGAAGTATTCTAAACAATAGATGTTGGCCCCAGGTGATACCTCGGCATAGGTAAGTATACGCGGCCTTTGCTCGGACTGTTGGTAGCTTTCTTCTTTTAGGGGCTGAGGCTCGTGTAGAAGTGCATGCCATTTTTGGACATACCTAACGTCCGCGCAATCGTGTTTGCGCCTACATCGGAACGTTACGCATACGCGTAATTTGGGTTTTGATTAACAACTCTGGTTTGCCAAATCGTTCCTTAAGCGTGTTTAGAACCCGAGTAACGTCTATCTCCCGCGCCCTACCCTTCAATGCCTTCTGCAACCTTAAAATATTCTGGCACTCGGTGTAGCGGTACTCTTCCGTCGTAGCAGTAAACGCTTCCTTAAACATAGGCCAGTTTTCCGGTCGACCATCGAACTCGGGAAGGTCGTATAACTTGATCACAAGTTGTGTCGGCATATGCGATAATGCGCGATTCAGCTCACTGACCGCAGCTACCAATGTATTGACTATCGCTTCATCGCCTTCGCTGTTCGTGTCCGCCGATGCCGCTACGTTTTGCTGTTGCTGCGCCAATGCTGTTACAAGGTTTTGTAGCTCCTGCATCATTGCTACTAACTGTGCCGTTACACTAGCGGCATTTTGTTGGGCTGCAGAATGTTCTCGAACGGTTTCGTCGAGTCCATTTTCGCTGTTCGCCATTTAAGATGCCGCCCTCGTTACTGGCATTAACTAATCACTTAATTCCCTACCTAGCACTCCCGATTGACCTAACTATACCCCTAAACCTGACGGATATGCTTACCTGCACTCCAGTGGCTATTCCTGATTGTAATTGTGACTTGCTCCTAGGACTCCGCTATGCTCGCCACACTTCTGGTAGTAAATTGCCAGAAAATGAAAATAAAAGGTATTCAGAAGGAACCCAGACAAGGGCCAAAATAAAACAGCTTTATGTAGCTTCAAAATTGTGGTGTGTTTTATTTTCCTATGGGAAGAAAGGTTTAAATATGTTTCGTATGTCCTTGTACTCGTTCCCTTCAGAAATGAACGATTTAACTTTTCTTTAGACACATTAAAATTGGTAGTGCTACCGGACTTAACTTTTATGGTAATTTAAAGCGCCATGCAGGGTCGCATTTTAAAATTCTAAAACATGTAAATGTATTTCCGTAGCCTAAAAATAACCTTAATAAGCTACAAATACTGAGTCTGACGAACTCTAACTGCTACCTGACGTAACTACGGGGTGGTAATTCATTGGCCGGCTAAACACTTCTTTTTCTTTAGGCTCTATATCTCAGTGGTGAGCCGTGCCCCACGTATATCTGATTTTACAACCTAATTCTCTGGCCGGGCACCTTGCCGAAGACAGTTAACCCTTTTTCCTGTCGCTTCTGTGACGAGTCGCTAAGTGATGCTGGTTTGTTATGGGTTACTGTTCACCACATAGAAATCTAAATATCTTATTCTTTGGCATATAGTGCACCCGGTAATCTGTCAGAAAAATTCACCATCTAATATTGTCCAGAGCGTACGGCAACGCTAAAACTGCCAATGAGAGTCTGCCATTTTGACAATTCTTGGCGGGGTTTCCACTACAGGGAATATTACCGGCTAGTACATAAAAAGCCTAAAAGCGGAAAAGAGACAACCACACTTTGAGACAAGTGACACAACAGGACTATGACGCGTCATGATGTCATTGGCGGTGCGAAGTTATTTCTGCGAAACTGCCGTTACAAAAATCACGCGAGACTTCCATTACCAAATTGCGCGTGAGGTAGAGATGGCCCCGTTGCCAAAAATCGATATGCCATGCAGTGCTCAGTTCATCTAAAATCTTTTAACAAAATCATTTTCCCTTTTATTAACAGACAATTATTAATTTTTTTTTTCAAAAGTTGCCAATATCATTATTTCCGATTGTTAGAATACTTAACATAGTTAGCATTCCCTGGAACTAAGCTTTTTAACAATAGTCGATAAAGAAAGTAAATAAATTGTACAATTAGGTCTTCCCGCAATAAAATAACCGATTAATAAATTTTAACGCCCTCATCTACATTTAAGATCGCGTAAATCGGCTATGTTATTCCAAAATCAACCTATGTATCCCTAATTTGCTTATAAAATGTAAGAAAAACCAAATAAACCTAATCGGACTGCATGACATATCGATAATACTGCAGCCTCTCAAACAGGCCATCAAATGGCATTGCGCAATTGGCAAGGGTATATAAACTTGCTGCAACCCCATAGTCGGCCATTTATATGTCATTCGGTTGTGCAAAATATATTGAATATGTGCTGGCTTTGCTATTTTCGAATGTACAGGTGTTCATTAAATAATGAAAAATGTGTTCAAGTTGTGAAAACTATGTTTACAGTTTTTAGAAGCATCTAAAAGTTATGCTACTCCAGTACTTTTTCAGCGTCAACAGGCGAGTGCCTTGAAAAGAAAATTTGACATCACACTTAACTATTCTCATCGCAATAAAACACCATCGAAAACGAAATAACAAAATCAACAAAAACCTACAAAAACAAAACTAGTTACTCAAATTACAAGAACAAAATCGCGCACGTTTAAAATATACCTTCAAATACAAAAAGGACTGAGCTCAAAAGTATCGGATCTACCACACCGGGGGAAGCCCAACATATATACCATTAACCCATAGCAGCAGCGGCAACCGCAAGACCGCGTAAGGTGGCCCCAACAGCCGGGTAAGCACCCGGGCGGTAACCGCACCAGCGCGGCTATGACAATGCTGCCAGAGGCAACGCAACCACCACGGGTCCAGAAGTAATGCATCACAATGACCGCCACGGTAGCGGAAACACACGCAACAACAACGGCCACGCCTCAACAGCCGCCATAGCAGCCGCAGTACCCAGCAACAACAACAACCACCAGTAACTACAACAACGGCAGGGCTCATACCACTGGCCTGCCGCAACAACAACAACAACAGCCACAGCAACAACAACAACCACCAGAAACGACGACAACAACCGGCTACAACAACAGCAGCAGTGCCCCACCAAGGTCTGCTGCAACAAAGGGCTATACAAAATGAGAAATGTTTAGAATTGGCACCAAAAGATAAGAAAAATTATAAAGACAAAAAATTATACCAAAAAACAAAATATAAGAAATAAGGGAAATTTACAGAATTAAGAAATTAAGAAAAAGAAATAAGTAAAATTAACAAAAATTGATAGTTGAACTTATACTAAACTTTATTGATTGACTGTAACTATAGTTTAATGCATAGAGAAGGGGGAAAGAACACTGAGCGAATTTTTTCCCCTCTCTAAACATCATATGCTTATATAAAGGTTTGCATCAGAATTCAGTTTGCTGTGAAGTTTTCTTCAAATATGTAAACTACTCATACTCTAACAAAAAGGGTGTGGAAGGAAAAGAAGTGAAGATATTGAGCGCTGTATACATAAAAAATGTACTCAAACTAGAGCTCTAGATACCCGGGTATCGAGCAATGCGAGTAGCTCGATACTCGCTCGAAACTCGTTCATTGCTCAACTGCTCAAATGTTTGTTCAAAATTTTCGAGTTTTTGAACAATTTCATAAACAAACGAAAATTTGAAAATTGTATTTGTCAGCAGCTGCTTTCTAATTCATGTTAAATAAATTATATTATTAAATACCAATGTAACAATCTTTGCATTATATATCAATAATTTGAAAAATTTAAAAAGTTGCTACCAAAAATGTCAATATAATAAAAAAAACATTGCTCAAATTACTCGAAAAAACTCGAATTGCTCGAGCTCATGCTCGAAAATTTTCGAGTAATGAGCATTGAACAAGTGTGCGAGTACTCGCTGCTCATATACCCGGGCTGTTTGAAAATGTGCGAACAAAATCGAGAGCTCTAATTCAAACAAATATGTTCCGACAAAAAGAGGAACATAAATCAGCAGTACCATGCTGTTAAACTTCCACAAAAAATATGTTCCTTCACAAGTATTTTTGGAAGTTTTCGTTTAATGCTACATAATGTTAATGTTAGAGCTGACTCTCATGTTAAATAACAAACATGAAGAAACAATGTAGGGCGCTCCCATGATACAAAAAAGAAGGTAGTTTCAATAAACAACTTTTGACTGATAATACAATTGTTTGAAGTTTCATAAATTGCGAGTATTATCAACGGCCTTGCCACTTTGATAATATTAAGGCAATAAATCGGAGAATTTTCTTTCGCATATTTATACCAATGTAATAATATTTCAAATCAAAAACCATTATCAGTGCTTGGTATTTTTGTACTTACGTAGCTCGCACTATTTTTATTAAAACTATATAAATTATAAACTATTAAAGAAGACTTCATCGTAATTGTTCATTTTATTTTATAATAAAAACTACGCGAATTATTTTGTTATTTTTTCGTTTCCTTATTTTGAATGCAATCTTGCGATTTAAAAATCGAATTCTAAAGAATGTTCTTCCCAAATAAAACCTTTTTATATTTTGGTTCAAATTTAATTTTAAATTTCTCATCAGATTTTGAAAAAAAATTGGTTTTGTGATTAGCGTATCGCCATTAACTTTCACAAATTTTTAATTTAAAATGCAAATGCGCGTATCAAGATAATGCAAAACTGCGTATGTGAGGTTGCACAAATTATTTTCTAGAGAGTAAAAACACTCATATTTAAAAATGGTTCTCTTTTTTACAAATAAATCGCATTTCAGGACGAATGGATAAGGCTTTTGCCAAGAGCTTGTGTGAACAAGTCCAATTTTTGGCAAAAAATGTCAGTTAGGCGGTTTTGCACAACGACGATACGCGGTTTTTTACTTTAAACGACAATATGTAAGTATACACTTTCTTCATGCGTTCTGAAAAAAAGTCGTCCACCCCATTTTCGAAATTATGTAGCCAGCATAATTTTCAAGTTCATTAAATAAAATTTTCTGCTTAAAAAAAAATATTTATTCTAGTGATCAGGTAGCATGAATTTGATGAAATGTCATAATTTTATTAAAAGTCAAATGGTTAACAACAACAACGAATGTCATTAAATGAAACTACCTTCTTTTTTGTATCATGGGGCGCTCCAAATATTTAGCCAACAGCATATTTTTATAAAGAAAGTGGACAAAGAATCAATTTTTAATTTTACAATACGATATTTTCATTTCCCAATACCAGGCGAGATTTTTTGTTTGTATCACTTTTTAATTCGTTTGTAGAAGCTTTTGAAATTCGCAAAGTAGAGTTTTGGAAATTTAAAAATTTATACAAAACAATTTTCTGCTTAGATATAGAAAACTTGTTACTTCGCATGTATGAGCGCCTGGTATTGGGAAATGAAAATATAGATTTGACAATAAAAACTGGTCATAAAGAGAGGTCGCAGGATGGACCTATTTTTGGTTATTTAAAAAATTTACATAATATGTATGTACATAAATCAACGATTAAATGATGAAAGCTGCTACTATTCGATGGTTTTTATGTATGAACATATGTATATATGTAAGATTCGAACTTTTTTGCAAACATTGAAAACTTATGATGTTCCTATATTTTTAAGTACTCTAAAATATATGTTCCATTTACTCATGTACACATTAGTAGTCCACTTGCAAAGTGCGCTATGTAAATTTTTTTCGATTTTTAGTTTTTGGTGGTTAGCGTACCAGTTTCATGTCCACTAACAATACAGTGCAAAATCCTTATATATTCTGAAAAAATAGCATCAAATGTTAGATACTCTAGCAAAAGTCGCTATAATACTTACTGTATGTATACATACACTTTCAAAAGTCACTATAATATTTATTGTACGTATTTATACAAGTTCAAAAGTCTCCATCTTCTGATGAACTTAGAAAACTGCAAGAAAACGTGGAAGTTTCGGTGCCTGGTGGAAGACGTCTCTTAAAAAAGAAGCAGACCAACATTCATGGAAGAGAGAACGCGAAAAGCTTAAAAAAGCTGGCTATATAAAACTTACTGATTCAAAAATCGCTATATTTAATTTCTATATATAAAATTTGCAAAAACTACCACACTCGTATTTATCCAAATTTTCAGATAATAAAAAGAAATATACAATTTGGATGTTACTTGTTGTTGTTTTTTTTTTAATTTATGGCTTACTATTATAAAATCACATAACGCTGTTTGCAAGTGGACTACTCACATGTGAAGGGTATTTCTGCTGGTATATTTGCAGGGCTTGAATAAATACACATATATGTATGTACACCTACATATATACATACATATATAGGCACATAAGTTTGGATATATATAAAATAGAACCTTCGAATTTTTTTCCCTCTCTAAACATTCATATGCTTATGTATATAAACACATATATGTACGCCTTTTTTAGGTCCCGAAAATCCCGGAATGCTTGCCAAATAATCGCGGTGTTATCCGGATTTGGAATTTGCACTGATGGCAATAATAGAAACTCTTTTTCTTCACCAGTATTGGCTATATTTATTTTTTTTATTTTATAATTAATATTTTTCATAAATGTCTAGATCATTATATACAACACCGTGCGATAGTAAATTTTACACACAAATATCAATATTTTCGTGAAACCATGGGAAAAATATTGTAAAAATGCGTTTTTAGTTTTTCACCCTGACGTAAGTAATTCCAAAATGATTTAAAAAATTAAAGAAGAAGTTCTGTAGAATTTAATCCCTGGTAAGTATTGAAAATGTCCTTTTAAAATTTTTTTCTTAAAATTTCGCAATATTTGTTTTTGAAGAAATTATATGTTAAGGACTTATATAAACTCGATAACATCCTCGGATTTCGTTCTTCTAACTTTATCAGCTTAAAAAGTTATCTATACGTCCTTGTGAACCCAAAAATTTTAAGTTTTTTAAATTCCAAAAAAATGTCTTTCCTTCTCTCGTTTCTTTTATTTGGTACCCATATTTTTATATATATATACTATATATTATTAAATAAAAATGCCACTTTAAATAAAAAAGTAGGTTTCAAACCCATTTATTTATTATTTATTTTATGGTAAGATGAGTCAGCTGGGGTCGTTGTATCGAATCCCACTGAAAGAACTCTGATGAAGAAATGTTGTGATTTCCGAAATAGCTATCACTTCTACCATTTTTTCAAATTATTCTTGCTTTTCCACGATAGTTTTTCATTAAAAACGGCCTCATGCTCAATAAAAATGTGTTGAATATAATTGTTATAATGCCAAAATAACAAAAACAAAGTAGGAGAGCATCTCAAACAATTTAGAAGCAATTGTTTTCGATTTAAGTTGTTGAAAAGTAATGAATATCTAAATCCCGGGACTAATCCCGGGATCCCGGGACTGTGATAACGACACCTTACACCTACATATATACATACATATATGGGCACATATGTATCGATATATATGAAATAGATATTTAAAATTGTTTTCCTCTCTAAACATTCAAAGCGAGCGCTCAAGTAAAGCATTTAAAAAGCAAATTTAAATTTTTTTGTTATATATTTGTTTTAATAAAATAATGGCGTTTTTGTAAACCATTTGATGGTTTGATTAGCTGTATTAACATGGATTTTTCTTCTTTTCTATGTGATATACATATGGAAACACATACATACATACATGGTTGCACATAAATTAACTTTTTTTTAAAAGAAAAGATTTTATGTTACTAATCAAAATGATATTTATTTCTGAGCATTGATAGAAATTAAATTTTTTTTTACTTTGCTTTTGTACTGCTCCCTCCTTGCTGCTTTGGGGAGCAGCTCACTTTTAGTCCCGTAGGGAAATATCATTTTGATTAGTAGCATAAAATCTTTTCTTTTGAAAAAAAGGTAATTTATGTGCAACCATGTATGTATGTATGTGTGGCCATATGTATATATATATATAAATTTGCATGTATCGCTTTTTAAATGCTTTGCTTGAGCGCTCGCCAAGGGCTTCTTTTGAAGCAGCAAGGGAGCGCTTCTTTCTAATAACACACATTGTTAAAATACAATGAAGTGTGAAATTAGGAAGGGAGCGCTTGCTGCTGATTATGGAGCGCTCCAATAGCACAAATGGAGCGCTTCTAGCCCCGTTGGGTATGTACACCTACATATATACATACATATATGGGCACATGTGTATGGATATATATGAAATAGTAATTTAGAATTTTTTTCCGTCTCTAAACATTCATATGGTTATATATATATTCACATATATGTACACCTACATTTAAAAGTACATATATGGGCACTACGTGGGCCGAAAATCCGCTTTTTTTAGAATTTTGATTGGTAATAGCAAAAATATGGTTCACTATGCTCTAAAAAAACTGTGTGAGATGTGAAAATTTTTGGTCAATATACTAGGCTCGCCCAAGTCCACCAAAGTTCAAGCACGAAAAAAAGTTTTTTCTTAGCTAACTTTGATTCTCTACAAAAAAGGTCCATATACCAAATTATGTGTGACTAATAGGCTGACTTCCAAAACGTATCAATACAATGTTTGGAAACTGTTATATTGCGGTATTCAAACTGTTTGTATATGCATATTTTAAATATTCAATATAGCAATGAACAATTTTTCTGAATTTTCCATTTCTAATTCACCACTGCTAACCAATAACAAACAAAGCATCAACTTTGTTTCTGATGCGCTGATTGTTCTAGCGATGCGTTTCGATAACTTTTCGGCTGCGTTTTGGAACAGTATACATTGTCAATATTTTGTAGTTCGACGTTATGGAACCCTATACTTTGTACGTATGCAAAGAAATTGACGTTTTGGAAGTCAGCCATTCTTTCGAAGATTATTGCAATTTTAGTAAAAAAAATCTATTAATTAATTTATTTACTAATTTTTTTTGAGCATATTGAACTTTGATGGACTTGGGCGAGCCTAGGATATTGACCGAAAAATTTCAAATTTCACACAGATTTTTCTTAAATCATAATGAACCATATTTTTGCTATTACAAATCAAAATTCTAAAAAGGCGGATTTTCGGTCCACGCTAATTTTCATATATTTATGGATATATGCGAACTAGAAATTTAGACTTAAGTAAAACAACAAAACCTGAACAGAATGAAAGTCACCCTTGAATATTTTTTTTAATAAAAAAAGTGAAAAGTCTATATACACTTAAATAAATATCTAACATAAAATTAAACTAATTAATTTGAATTTATTTAAACTAAATTATATTTAGAAAAATTAAATCTAGTTAATTAAAATTAAACAATGTTAACTTAAGTTGAAATAAAATACGATTTAATAAAAATTTAAAATCGTAAAGATTTAAAAATCTGATTGAAGAAAAATTGGCCACTTACAACAGAACTTAACATAAATAACAATAATAATAAACCTTAAAGAAAAGAGGAAATAGAAAACACAAGAATAGAAATTAAATTTGATTTACCGAGCAAAATAAAGACAAATAAGTATAGAAACCCCTAAAATTACATTAGGAAGAACGGAAAAAAAAATTGAAATTGTGAAAAAAACTGTAACTATACTTGGATACTTTAGAATACTCACCTGTTCTGACTTAATTCAACTTTATTTGGTTTTTAATACCTTACCTGAGATATATCTGCCGGACATACCTTACTTACGTGCTTACCTGAATTTACTTACCTGTTATTACTTGATATACTTTTTTGTGAAAATACCAGATAGAAAATTACATATGACAAAGTCGGGCATTAAAAAAATCGTGTCATTACATTTAAAGGCAATTGTGCACTTCAGCAAACCCACCGAAAATTGGCCATGAAAATTGGAATTGAAATGAAATCGGGAATTGAATTCGTTAAATCGTTCAAAAGTTTTTGGCAAAAAACCGTTTCGTTCAGGTCAACTTTTTTAATACTAAAATCACAGTAATAAATGCACTAATTGAACGCGTACTGGTATCTGGTATACATGTTCATTATGGTTTACAAATTCAGTTAAAGTAACCCATAGTGAACATGTAAATACCAATATGCATTCATTTCGTGCATTTATTAATGTGATTTTAGTATTAAAACAGGTAATTGCAGTAGAGCAAACACAACCCTGCCATATATTTTGGTGTTGCTTGAGAAACCTAGAATGGCAAAACGGAAAGAAATGTAAACACGTTCGACCAATCAAACGCAATCAAAAAGGATGCTAATGTATGTATATGTGAATGTGTATATAAATGTAGCAAAGTTTGACAGTTCAGATTTTCCACGAAATAGTAAAAAATCAAAACTGCAGTCCTGCTGCTACTACCTTGGTATTAACAATCTTGACCCGAAAGAAACGTTTTTTTTTCAATAACTTTTGAAAGAAACGCATAATAAGGCCCGTTTTTGGAAAATTCCCACTTTGCCCCTCCATAGCCCTGTAAATATAAGGTTGTCCCAAAAAATCAAAAATCAAAAAAAGGGGGGACGACGTTCACTTCTTCGTTTTTTTCTAGGTAAACGGGCCGTATTCTTCACTTATGCCTAACTTTTGAACGGTTTCACGAAATCAATTTCCGCCTTCGGATTCTTAACACTGGCAGTAATACGCATCGTTTGATAGTCCTTTCGGCTATTTTGTGTAAATTTTCAGTGGGCCCGCTAAAGTGCACACAAGGTTTTTTTTTAAATGTCATACATTCAGCTGTCGTGGAATCCGATGTTCTTTTATCGGATTTAAATGGGACAAGTTTTTTCGCTAGGTGTCGGGCAATCCGATATTATTGATTTTTATGGTCGAAAATAAATTTTGCCGGTTTTAGGTGTCGCACAATCCGAGTTTGTCCGTTTTGTTATCGGAATCAAAAAAGCTAACGTTTTTGCTCATATGTATAGTTTATTTGAATGTAAATTTTTAAATGTTTTAATGTAAGCAAATAAAAAATATGTAGGAAACTAAATTTGTGTTTTAGCATTCAAATAATCGATTTCAAGGAAAAAGCATAAAAATTCTGCATTAAATGGTATGCTTCATATCCTGGGTACGGTTCGGTTATTTGTAAAATGATTTTGGATTGTTGTCAGTGATACCAACCGCGGGGGAATTCCCCGATTTTGGTGGAACTTGAATTTCTCGGGGAATCGGGAATGACTTTAAATTTTGGGGAATGCAATATACAAACGATTTTGGTTAGAACATTACTATTGTGGATAAAATTACATTTATAAATTACAAATAGTGATAATAATTTCTCATTTTGTGGAACGGGTTTGAAACACATTGCAACCGCGTATAGCGATATTTTTCACTTTTTTCACGTTTTCGCTTGACACTCTGTTTTCTCGTTTCGTTTTCGCCACCAAGCCTTCGTATAAGCTTTTTATCACAGCGTGACGAAAGCAGCCACAGTAGCATGCTGAAATGACTCGCTTATATATACACGAGATTTGGAAGTTTTTATCCAGACGTCCAATCGACATGTTTGAGATATCGTTGGAAAGGTCTTGCAGAGTGTGCCCAGAACCTTCATAAACGATTAACCGGATTCTTAAAAATTTAGCTAAAGTGTTGCGAAACAAAAAACGTTTTTTTGCTTTTGCCGGTTTAAGGGGGCATGTGGGTACAAACAACATTTTTAGTGTCATTCTATAGACCAATACCTTTCAAACGATACCTTATATATTGAGTTCCGGCTACTAGTTGGAAAGTTATAGAGGTAAATGTAAACGCACTTAACCAACCTGTGAAGACGCGTACAATATTACCTACAGTTGTGCCGCTTCTACTTACATACATATGTATAAAATTGTTTCTGAGCAAAAGTACTTGAGAAAAAAGCATTAGTTTAATAGCACAAGTGCAACACCGTACACGTGGTAGAAGTAAAACTTCTTAAAAAAAGCACATGTGTGCGCCCCACACCCGGTAGAAATCTTAACAAAAATAAACTATGAGACTATCAGACGAATACAGTTGTTTATTGTATCCAAAGTTGGTACCAAGTTAATAAGTTTTTATCATTTCACCAATTTTTTTATTTTTATTTTTCGAATACAAAGGATGTGATCATACTTTTCCGCTTTATTCCGTATTTGAAAAATTATGTGTTTCAATGGACACATCGATTTGAATACATAATTTAGATTTAAAGAATATTTTTAGCAATTTATTTGAGAAAAATAAAACATTTAGTTTATTGTTTGTATTTTCGTCCATTTTAAATTTGCTACCCCAAAATATTTGAAATCAAATAAAACACCTCTTTGAGGTAAAATTTTCGAGTGACGAAAGCTGAACTAGAAACACAAAATTTGTGATATCAATTTCGTGACGAAAATTATACGCATTTTTTAACAGCCTTTGAAAGATACGGAAAATCTTTTTTTATTTATTCGGAACGTTGCGAAATTCCGTTTACTGCTAGAAACACAAAACGAAAAACAGAACTTTTGCAACGATTCGTACGAATAAAAAAGATTTTCCCTACGTTTCAAAGGCAGTTAAAAAATGCGTATAATTTTCGTCAAGAAATTGATATCATAAATTTTGTGTTTCTAGTTCAGCTTTCATCACTCGAAAATTTTACCTCAAAGGGGTGTTTTATTTGATATACATATATATACACGGAAAAACATTACTATTTAATCATAGAATGGCGAGTAAAAACCAATTTTACCGAGATTGTTGTTTGCTTTTTTTTGCATATTCCCTTTTGGGGACCTACGCTTCTTTTCGTGGAATTAATTGATTTTCTATTGTTAATAATACCTATTTAAGTATGTACATATGCTTATGGATGGATACTTATGTACATATGTATGTAAATAGTAATTTGATAATTGTGCTGTATTCTCAGGAAGAAAATTGGAGTAATACGAGGGTAGTTTAATTTAAGTTGAGCTCAGGGCTTTGTATCTAGGTTGAATTGTTCATAACGGAAGAAAAAAAATGAAATTCGGATGAGAGTATTATTACGAAAATGAAGTTCTAATTTATTAATTTTGGTGTGTGTATTGCGCTTGTGCGCAAGAGGAGATATAGGGTAATGACGGACGATAGGACTCATTGGGCGCGTTCATAAGTCGAAGCTGTTACGTAACCGTTGGCTGTTTGTCTTAGAAACGCACAGTTGAGTAGTTACGCTCAGCCCAACAGTTGGCAACTTTCCGCCATTTTTTTCAGCGGAAAATTTTTACGCTACCTGAACTCAACGTGTTGGGCTTAGCCTAAACAGCTGATCGAAAAGACTCACGCCGCTTATATTAAATTTAACTCCGCTTTGTTAGGTGGCAGTTGCAAACAAATTTCATATATATTTTTTATTTCTGACGTGATAAAGTAACTAAAATATTTTATAATAATACTACGTTTCTAAATATATGTTTTTAAGATTTTTGCTATATAATTTTACACTGTTTAATTCATTGTAACATTGAACGATTTTTTCAACACGGCGGCCGCTCAGCGTTGAATTCCAAATAGTATCGGCGCAACGATCTCTATTTGTTGCAATTTCATTTGTTTACATTTATCAGCTGTTCATTTGGCAGCATATTCATCAAGCCGTTTCTAAGACGTAATTGTTGGGTTCAACAGTTGCCAGCAGTTTCGAAGCAGATGAGCTAAACAGCTACGTCTTATGAACGCGACCATTGACAGAGGAGGACGGGATGAGTGACCAACGGACGTAGTCAGGTTAGGGGGCCTTGTAAGGTGAGAGGAGCCAGCACAACGCCCATGGTTTTGCGTTGACCGGACGCCGAAGAGGTAGGGTAGACTCCGCCTGACAGGACTGGACTTTGCGTTTTCTGCTGTCTTTTAGTTTTCGAGTTCTTTTCTTTTGCGTATTTCTTTATAAATTATTCGGCATGAACTTTATTTGTTAGTGTAGCGTAGGCAAGGCGAGTGCACAAAGACCCACCCCAACCGATGAGATATGCCAGGAACCACCAGCATGCCGACGTGCTACTCGACCGTGCCACAAACTTACTGTTACACTACAATGGCGCCCAACGTAATATACCAGCAATCTTTCAATTTACCACTCATGTATCCTTTTTCTTTTAACTAACGTTAATTAATCTTAATTCCTATTCTTTAGTGTTCCATTTTCTTATTTTGGACAGTGTTAGGGTATTCCAGCAACAACATCGCGTCGATCCGTCGTGAGCGGTTTGTGTTGCATTGAGGAATTGGGGGGTTGTTCTTAGTCTCCATCAAGGTACCTTCTTCAGACTCCAGTGTTTGATTAAGTGGGATTTGACAGAGGCTAACGCACATTAGAGGAGATTAAGAAGTTATTTTGTTTGTTTGTGCGAGGACTACTGTTCAAGCTGCGCCACTGGCAATCCAGCATTGTTGCTAGCGATTGAGGCTTCCAGCGCGTCTTCACATGGGGTAAGGGAAGTGTGGCATCCGCACTTAGGGATCCGTCACTAGGTATGTAGTGCCACACTGATACGTTAAACAGGGGGAGTAGTTGACTCGACTTCGGACATGGGAAGTACGGGCTTATTACTCCCGCTATAAACTCCGCGGCGCAACACCACACACACCAATAAAACTGATCCATCGATATTTTTTTTCTAAACAATACTGCGAAATATTATACACAGCGAAGAACAAATAAAGTGCCTGAAACTTTAAACAAGCAAAATTTTTATACCTGAAGTTTTCAATACCTTTTAATTTTTTTCTTGTTTATATTTATATTTAAACATTTCATCATTTATTTGTATTACTTTTATCTAATCCATGTTTTTATTGTCTGCGTATAACCATATGAACACATAACATACATACTATTTATTTTGCGATAATATTTCTGTTTACTTTCTTTTTTTTTGTTGAATAAACACGCTCAGAAATAATAAAATATTTTGATATTTTTTTGTTGAAATTTTTAGAAATCTTCCTAGCATTTATCGTAATTCATTTTAGGTTCGTTCTGAATTCTTGAATTTATTAATTTTATTATTATTATTATTATTTTATTATCTTTTTGTTTTACGGTTGAATTTATTATCAGTTTCTTTTCAAGTTGCAGTTTTAAACTTAATTAAGTTTTTTAGTACATCGTCTCGATTATATCTGTTAGATTTTCGAGTGGTAATACTCTGAAATGATAATATCTTTGAAATTTTGAATTTATTGGTGCAAATTTTCTAAGATTTATTATAAGTTTTTGAAGGTCCATTGAGTTTTTGATTCCTTTAATTTGAAGTCAGTTTCAGTATACTTATTTATCTTTTTCTTTGGTGAGTGTATATATGTAGGTATACTGCTCCTTTTGTTTGAATTGTGTCTGGATTTATATTTTTTTTTTTTGTTTTTGAAATTAGCAGTTTTAGACTTAGTTTCATCTTTTTGAATTCATACATTACTTGATGACTCCTTGAATTTTAGTGGCCACATTAGAAGGAAAATAATAATAATTTGGTTAGATTCGGAAGTTTTGAATTGTATTAACAACCTTTTGGACTCATTGAATCTATCTGAAGTTGGTATTATTAGGGTTTTTTTTCATTAGTATTAGTATTATCGTTTGGTTATTTGTTTTTGAATTTTCATATTCCTTTTTTTGAGATTTTGTTTTTTTTTTTGTTTTCGTCTGAGTTGTTGCTGTTGGGTTTTGACCTAGTTTTGTTTTGTGTTTTATAAGTTTGTTTGCGAGTCGGCTGGAAGACAAATTCGGTAGTGAGAGCGTTTGAATGTCTGAGGAGCAAGAGAGTGAAAGAAGGATTGTTCGTGGTTTAGGGATTTTAGATTCAAACAGGCCAGTGACCAGGAGTTATTTTCGCGCCCTTGAAAACCAGGTCGTGGGCTCAATTTTTAATCAAATTGACAGTGGGATTGAACGGCCAGTGGATTTCGTTCCTGCTGATTTCTTTAATAGGTGCGCTGGTAGAATTTTTGGCACGATCGAAGCTGAGCGACCAAACAGCGTATCCATCACAAACGAAATTTCGGTCGGGGTACATAACACAAATTCAGGTTAGCAAAAGCTAGGTCGATTCTGAGAGTGAGGGGTGAAAATAGAGACTAAATTAGAAGACCCGTATCGCGGCGTTTGTTTATGTTAGTTCGATTTTTTTTTAATCGACCTTCGAACTTTGCAGTCAAATGCCGATTTTCAGCATATTGTTTATATGGTTTTTTGGCTATAACTCGTCGACTAATTGATATTTTTTCAATCTGTTAAAGCCAAATCATTGCTAGAGACCTGTGCAACAATTAAAATTAAAAAAAAATGATTTAGAAAATTTTTGTAGTGCTTATGAAGCAAAATGTTGGAATTTTTTTCATGCTTTTTGAACATATTTTCCACAAAACTAAGTCTTTTTTGCTTTCTGTTTGATCTATAATATGCTTCTCAGTTTCTTCAATAAATTTCATTTCAAAAGAAAACAATCATAATACAAAACTTGCGTTTTCCAGCTTAATATTAATTTACTTCTCATTTCTTATGTACCAATTTTTTCAGTGTTGGTTTTGAAGAAACATTGAAAAAGAAATTATAAAAATATGGAAAAAATATAATTTTGAAATGTTAGTTATGAAAAGTTTTAAGTAAAAAAATTAAATTAATTAAATTAATGATTTGGTAAGTTGCCGTTTAGCAGGCGGCTGTGGATCAACATCACTGCTCTCTCTAATATCTTAGTCATCGTCATCATCATCAGAAAGGTCGATAATTTCGTCCAACAGATATTCTGGAATTTCATCTTTGTCTTCCCCTTCTTCCTCTTTTTCCTCGTCTTCCTCTTCTTCAAATGTGTTTTTATACCACCAACAAATTTCAGCGAGTATTGCATCTGGAGATTTCTTTCCTCTGTACCTGAAACGAAAATAGTTTTCAATCGTTAACATGTTTAAATTGTGCACTCTGGAAAGATATTAGAAAAATCTAGGAATTCAAAATATGCACACTCTATAGTTACCTTATTTCAAATGGAAGCGCAGTTTGGTGATAACGTTCGCCTTGCTCATCAGATTCAGTTGGCAACTGTTGAGCGAGTTGATCAAGATGCTGATGCAAGAGATGAATTTTGTACGACATATTAACCCCAATTTCATCGAAAGCTAACAACATTGTTGCAACAGATTGCCTGTAGTTGTCTTTGCATTCTTTACCCAAAAGTCCTTTAATGGCTGCCTTCAATGCGAGCCATGCATTTAATTCTCGGTCTGTCAGAACTTGGTCAAAATCTTGACGACTCATTAGTTTCCGTATGTCGGGACCATTAACAACCCCTTCCTGAATTTTGGCGTTACTTAGTCTTGGGAAAATGTCTTTTAAGCGGTTGAATACTGCTGGTCTTTTTGCGATACATTTCAAAAAATTTTTAGCAATGCCAAGTTTAATGTGGAGCAACGGCAACAAAATTTTCATTTCAGGAACAAGACTTTCGTGTAGCCTATTGTCTTTAGGCCATTTCCGTCCAATGCGACTATTCCAGTTATGCTGTTTGTACTAGTTACTTCCTTTAATACCTTCTCCGTATCAATGAAACTATGTTGAGGTCGCAGCAAATGCGCCACTGGTGTTCGTTATATTTGACTACTTCCATAATGTGTTTCAAATTATCGAAATTTTCACTAGTGTCAGTGCTATACGTCTNCTTCCTTTAATACCTTCTCCGTATCGTGAATCCCAATCGCACAAAAAACACGGATATTTTGGACGGCCAGATGCTGTTAAGCCTATAATTAATGAAATTATTTTGAGGTCGCAGCAAATGCGCCACTGATGTTCGTTTTATTTGACTACTTCCAGAATGTGTTTCAAATTTTCACTAGTGTCAGTGCTATACGCAATTGGAACAGAAGGCATTCTATTCGTCTTGTGCAAAAGCACAACTTTTAAGCTGATTAGTGAACTATCGATGAATAAACGCCAATCATCTTTTTTATAGGTTAACCCTATCGTCTCCATTAACTTTTCGATATCGTTGCAATAAGCGAAATTTTTTGCATCATTCACATTGAAGAACTTTTCTAACTCTTTTTGGCGTTTTCGATATGCTGTTACTTTGGTACCTTTCGCCAGAAAATTATTTCCTTTCAAAAATGAAGCCAGTTGTTCTGATTTTTTCTGAGTCAAACACAAAATTGCAACAATTGCATCCAATTGCTTTTGTGTGACTAGGATTGGGTCCTTTGATGTTTCATAGGATGTACCTTCACCAGGGTCGTATTCTGAGAAGAAATGCATGGATATAGCAGCGGCGGTTGTAGTACTGATATCAGTTTGAAGATCAATACTTCGGTATGTTGGTACTGGAACGAATTCTGAGTGCGGTAATGGTAATTGGACACTTGGCACTGCTACATAAATTTTATTCTTTGCTTTCCTTCTATTCAATGTTTTATGGTAGTTGATACATCCATAGCAATTTTCTTGTTGATGCGGGCTGTTGACTAACCACATCATTGGTAT
This sequence comes from Rhagoletis zephyria, assembly GCF_001687245.7. NCBI lineage: Eukaryota > Metazoa > Arthropoda > Insecta > Diptera > Tephritidae > Rhagoletis > Rhagoletis zephyria. Next base: position 235,375 of record NW_016157490.1, read on the forward strand.
ACCAAAAGGCATAGCCTTCTTCTTTTCACTTTTCCATTGCATAACACTTGAATAGCAATTAAAGCAAACTTTTTGCGAGAAATATTGTCTATAGGCTTCCAAGAAACAATCACTTGCTTCAATCAATCAATCGCTTGCTATGAAACGTCCACAAACATTACAAAAATGGTCCATTTAACATTTTGGTTCCGACATTTTTAATACAGTATATATTATACAATGTTTTTTTTATTATTTTTATGAAACCGATGCACTTAACTTAAATTACTCACAAAATGAAATAAGTTGCAAAAAAATTAATAGCGAATTTTAAATCTTTATTTTTGATATTAGTTCACTTGTACGAAATAAATAAAAATCGCTACCTGTGCGGTGGTTGGAAGCAAAAAAGAGGAAGACGAGGAAAAAGAGGATGAAGGGGAAGAAATTTATTGCATTTGACTGCAAAGGTCGAAGGTCGATTAAAAAAAATTCGAACTAACATAAACCAACGCCGCGATACGGGTCTTCTAATTTAGCCTCTATTTTCACCCCTCACTCTCAGAATCGACCTAACTTTTGCTAACCTGAATTTGTTCCACAGTGTAATAGTAGCGTTAGTTTCTCGCAAAAAGTTGATCTGCTTTTCCAAATGCCGCAAAGTGGTTCTTTGGGAGGTGCGGGAAGCGATGACCCTGTGGGGAGCAATCCACCCAGCAACTCGGCAGCTGTTGGTTCAAAAGCTCAGAGGAGTGAGCCTGCCGGCACTGCGACAAGTATTGAGCAACTGAGCCGATTAACAGCTATGATGATGCAACAATTTGAAATGATGTCGCAGTGCATGAACGAGCTGCGGCATATGAGAGATAATGTTGCGAGCCTCAGCGGCCGGGTTGCTGAAATGGAGACGTCATCCCGAGCACTGGATCATCGCTCCACCAATGCATCAACTCCGGAAAAAAGGGGGAGAGGAGGACAACCAAGAAATCGGGAAAACGAGGGTGCTGGTAGTAGAAATAATGAGAGGCCTACACAAAACGAGCGTGAGCCACCGGGGTGGAAGAAAGTCGACCTCGAGAAGTGGCATATTAAATTCGATGGTACTAGTAAAGGAGTGAGCGTTGAAAGTTTTATTTTTCGGGTTGAAAAGTTGAGGGAACAAAATAACATCTCTTTCTTCCAGCTTTTCACGGACTTTTACTGTCTGGTTTCCGGCGGCGCCTTGAAATAGAATAGGCAAGTACTCGAGGACCAAGCGGAAAATCCTGAATTTGGATATTTCGAGATGAAAGCCGAGCTGCTAAACCATTTCAAGACTGCTGTGTCCGACTATGAAATCATCCGTGAAATAATGGAACGAAAGCAATAGCCCAGTGAAAGTTTTGATGACTTCTATGGCGAAATCCATAACATGACTTTTAGGCTCCGAAAAAAGATCCCTGAGAGGGAGATGGTAGGAATAATAAGAGGTAACCTAAAGGCATACTTAGCCCATTTGACGTTCGCATCCAAAATGGAAACTCTGGCGGAGCTGAAGTCAGAGTATAAAAGAGCAAAGAAGGTGATAAAGGAGAACAAGGGTAGAGCTAGAGCCGTAAACGAGCTAGAAATAGAGCCAGTAGAGAACTCAGGAGATAAAATGTTAGAAGCGTTTGATAGGAACAAACTTGATAGGAAACCACAACACTCCCTCCCAGTGAAGAACTGTGATACTACGCCCACGTCCGCATCTGTTTGACCTACGGTGTCCAAGTCCACCATTAAATCCTTTTGTCCGTCAGCCTTCCACTTAATGTTGTGTTACTCTTGCGGCATGCCGGTGGACCACTATACGAAAAACCCGGCTGAGGGCCAAAGAGAAACCAAGTGTAAGTCGTCATTTCATAATATGTTGTGTTTTGCTTGTGGTGGTGATTCGTCCTTTTGTGTTTATAAAAGTACGGGAAACTCCAGTCTGGCGCAGATAACCGGGGGCTTCAGCCAGGAAATTGGCAGCCGGGAGGCAAAGAAATGAGGGTATTAAAAAGAGAAAAGGAAACTGAAGTTAAGGAAAATAATGAAGTTGGGAAAAAACAGGAAATAAAAAGTTTACATCAGCGAAAGTTGGAGTATTAGGAGGCGCGTAGGCGAATATTTTTGGAATAAATAGTAGGTAAGAAGAGAAAAGATAGGAACTTTAAGAAAATATCTAAAATGAGGGAAAAGAAGAAGAATTTGAGAAGAATTTATAATAAAATAATTTCCACTATAGTGACCCTTAAAGGAGACAATAGGTTATTTGCCAAGACCACGATTGGGGGGTACGAAGTATTAGCCCTACTGGATGCCAGTGCTGGTGCTAGCTGTTTAGGAAAGAATGCAAGTACGCTATTGAAAAGTAAAGAAAATATGATTCTGCCAATCAGGGGACAGAATATTAAAACAGCTAACGGAGGAGAAACTGCCGTAGTTAGAGCCATCAAGTTACCAGTGTTGTGGGACAACCAAACAAGGGAATTAGAGTTTTTAATAGTACCTGGTATTCAACAAGAGGTGTATTAAGGAATTGACTTCTGGTTAGCTTTTGGAATGAGTGTTGTGAGCAAGGGATTGAATGGGGGTGTGAATGATGCTATCGTTTCCGAGCTCGCTCCCGCCGATGGTGACTTATCCTTCGATGCCGTGCAACATGTTCTGACATCAGAACAGACGAGCGCATTGGAATGGGTGAAATCCCCGTTTCCCTCATTTGCAGCGTTAGGGTTAGGCCGGACAAAGCTATAAGAGCACGTTATGGAGGTAACTAACGAGAATCTGCCAGTTAAGCGGCGTCACTACCCGATTTCGCCGGCCATACAAAAACTAGTGTATGCTGAACTCGACCGAATGCTGAGCATGGGAGTCATCGAAGAGTCCAATAGTAGCTGGAGCTCACCGGTCTCATTGGTGATTAAAGGAACGAAAAATCGCTTCTGTTTAGATGCCCGTAATGTAAATGAAAGGACAATAAAGGACGCATATCCACTCCCACACATAGACGGAATTCTCAGTAGACTCCAGAATATCAGTTTCATATCCGCGATTGATCCAAAGGACGAGTTCTGGCAGATTCCGTTAGAACCCAAATCGAGAGAAAAGACTACTTTTACGGTGCCTGGTAGACCACTGTACCAGTTCACAGTCATGCCGTTCCTGAGTCAAACAATTTTAAGGCACAAAGGATTAAACTTTAATTCAAAACAAAGATTTCCGAGCGGTAATATATTAATAAATTCGGGTTGAAAGATGTATTTTTTTGTGAGTTTCGAGGTGAGTTATGGGCAAAAAATACTGTGGTCAGCGTAGCCTGAGTTGGCCTGATGGGGGTTATTTTTTTGAAGCGCGGCCATAAGCCGCCAACCACAGTGTGTTTTTTGAAGACTTAATGCGAATTAGGAGCGCAATGGGGTATAGTCGTTGTGCTGGGTATGTAGTTACTGTTGCACGGCTATACTCAATCCCGACTCTTGCGTTCTCGTTCGCGCACTCTGGGCAACGTGAGCAACCCATGTGTGAGTGGAGCCTTGGGTCACGACAGAAATAGAGGGAGCTTTCGTGGTGCCACTCCGACTTATTCGGTTTAAGGGTTCACTGAAGTCTGCAGCGTCTGTTCACCAATAGGTACGGCTGCAAGCGGGTGTTGGATTTGTGGTGGGAGAGAAACTCCGTCTCCGAGTACTATCGTTCACCCCGGTGGACGAGCATCTAGCCATAATCCGCATCAAAGCAAAATTCTTCAACATCTCGTTCATCTGCGCCCATGCCCGACGGAAGAGAAGGATGAGGTATCCAAGGATCTCTTCTATGAGCGCTTGGAGCGCACGTACCAGCGCTGCCCCCGCCACGATAACAAAATCGTGCTTGGCGATTTCAATGCCAGGGTAGGCAAGGAATGGATCTTTGGAACCACCGTCGGAACATTCAGCCTCCACTACAAAACGTCCGACAACGGACTGAGGCTGATCGACTTCGCCGGGGCCCGAAACATGGTAGTATCCAGTACTAGGTTCAAGCATAAAAAGATCCATCAAGCTACGTGGCTGTCTCCAGATGGAAAAACGAGAAATCAAATCGATCATGTTGTGATAGACGGAAGGCATGCTTCCAGCGTTTTGGACGTACGTACACTCCGAGGGCCGAACATTGACTTGGTCTACTATCTTGTTGCAGCCAAGATACGCGCCCGCCTCTGTGCAGCAAAAACATGTGCGCCAAATATGGGAGGAAAGCTTAACGTCGAAATGCTGCAATCACAATAGACAGCCAACGTATTCGCTACTCGCTGCCTGCTCTCAGAGAGCGCTCTTCAACAAACCGACATATGCGAGCAGTGTAACCACTTCTCCCGCACATTATGTACCGCCGCCGAAGAAGCAGTCGGATTTCAGTGAGCCCGAAAGAACAACTGGTACGATGAGGAGTGTCAGGAAGCTGCAGAGAAGAAAGATGCGACATACAGGGCCACGCTTCGACCGGGCGCAACGCGCGCTATTTGGGACCGCTATAGGGATCTGAAGAGGGAAGAGAGACGTATTTGCCGCGGTAAGAAGAGCGAGGCCGAAATACGTGAGTGCGAAGAGCTTGAAATGCTGGCCGACAGGAAGAATACATGAAAATTTTACCATATAGTTAGGCGACTTACGGAAGGTTTCTAGACCAGGGCGTATTCCTGTAAGAACCATGGCGACCTAGTTACCGATGTTCAGAACATACTTAACTTATGGACGGAACCTTTTTCCACCCTACTGTATGGTAGCAGCTTGGAAAGTTGTGGAGAAGAAGAATCCGATCCCCCAGCCGATGATGACGGAGTCGATCTTCCTCCGCCTGACTGTGACTTGGTAAAACAAAGCTGCTGAAGCTGACAGCCGCTATTCAAGTACGGTGGCGAGGAGTTGATAAGATTTGTCGACGTTAAAGACGCTTTCGATAGCACTAAAAGGAGTTGCCTATATGCCGCTTTGTCTGAATTTGGCATCCCCGCCAAACTGATATGGGTGTGTAAAATGACGTTGAGCAATACCACCAGCTCCGTCAGAATTGGAAAAGACCTCTCCGCCACCAAACGGGGTTTCAGACAGGGCGACCCCTTTTATGTGACTTCTTTAATCTGATGTCGGAGAAGATAATAAGAGCTGCAGAACTCAACCGCTCAGGAACAATTTACTAAAAGATCGTGCAATTGCTGGTATACGCCGATGACATCGACATCATCGGTAGCAAGAACCGCGAAGCCTGTTCTGCCCTTTCCAAGTTAGATAAGGAAGCAAAGCGAATGGGTCTGGTGGTAAACGAGGACAAGACGAAGTATCTCCTGTCATCAGACAAACAGTCAGCACATTCGCGCCTTGGCACCCACGTCACTGTTGAAAGTTATAATTTCGAGAAAGTAGATAATTTCGTTAACTTGGGAACCAGCATTAACACCGATAATAAAGTCAGCATGGAGAATTCCAACGCAGAATCGCTCTAGCCAACAAGTGCTAATTTGAATGAGTAGGCAATTCAGGAGTAAAGTCCTCTCTCGACGTACGAAAACCACATACGTATTACATCCGATGAGGCGGCTCTTGGAGTATTCGAGAGAAAGATTTTGCGGAAGATTTACGGCCTTTACGCGTTGGCGGCGGCGAGTACCGCAGACGATGGAACGATGAGCTGTATGAGCTTTACAACGACATGGACATAGTGCAGCGAATTAAAATACAGCGGTGGCTTGGTCATGTCGTTCGAATGGATACCGACACTCCAGCTCTGAAGGTATTCAACTCGGAACCCGCTGGTGGTAGCAGAGGAAGAGGGAGGTCCCCACTGCGATGGAAAGGCCAGGTGGAGAAGGACTTGGCTTCACTTGGCATTTCCAATTGGCGTCTGTTGGCACAGAAAAGAAACAACTGGCGTGCTTTGCTGAACTCGGCCAAAATCGCTTAGGCGGTTACAGTGCCAAATAAGAAGAAAAAGAATGCGAATTAATATTAGCCCTCTCGATAGAAGCAATATTTTGATATCATAAATAATGGTTTTGAAAGCTAATGTTATTCCGTTCCACGAAAAAATATTGCCATTGAACCATAGTTACTCATCCACCTTAAAAAATAGGTCAAAAATAATGTTCCTAAAAAACAAACAAGAGAAAACCACTGGATTTCTTACAAAAAAAAATGTATTTTATTATAAAAATTTTATTGATTTTGGACGAGACACACGATCCTATTGTTTAAAAAATTAAAAAAATAATACTTATTGTACTTTTTAAGACCTGCTTCCAAGTGTGTGTCCTTGTCACAATTGTATATCACTCGAACACAAAAAACGTTGTAGTACTATTCAAGATCTTTATTTTTGATGTGTATACATCTTTGCTTTCGGTAGGGGTAAAATTTGCGAAGTTGTAACGCATAGCCCAGCAGAAAATTTCGTAGGGCTAGCATGTGTATTGCAGCAGAAAATTTTTAATTTCATTAGAAGCACCTTATGTTTACTTGCTATTGCAAATGGTGGCATACATTTAGGCAAATGCAGAGTAGAGGAAAAGCGGTTTTAATTATTATTACTTCCGATTATTCAAACTCGGCGCATACATACGGCTTTGTACCTATTTGTATACATACTTTAGTTTGTGGTACATACATACTGTTACAATTATCCTTGAAACCTTGAGGGATTTCCCAAATATTGTGCGGCTCGTATCGCTGGATTGTTAAATAAATGCTAACGATGACCAAATTGTAGTACAATTAACTTTATTGCACAACAAACAATTTACAATACTTGCTAATACGGTAAAAACACTTTACAATACTTGTTAAAGCAATAACAACGCTTTACTAAACTTGTTAACACAATTAAACTTATAGCTTGCTTATTCGCAACTCACTTCTCTGCTCACTTTACTTGTAGCTTGCTGACTTGTATCTCGTAACTAACTCAACTCCGCTGTGTCGTGGCTCTTATATACCTGCGCTCGCACTCATGGCAACTCTCGAACATTCTGAAGTTCATCGCTCATTCCCTTTCTCTCGCTGTTCCCAGTGTTCATCCAACTGACGTTTCTGTTTGTGGAACATTCTACGTCATTCCTCGAACATTCTGCCTATTTCTCGTTGTTCGCTTCGCGTTGCCGCAGTATTCGCCACAATACGTATGTATGAACTCATTTCTTGCAAGTGGTTTTGATATTCGTAGCATGGTTTTAGGCATAGGTTTAGTAGTCTGTTGATAAAAAAGCAAGGCGAAAATTAAAAAAAAAATACTGAAATCACATTAACCGGGACCGTTCATAACTGATGAACATACATGAATGTATTTATATATACATATGTATGGGTGATATAATAGCTCTGATCTAATACTTTTCGTGTAAAATCCTGTAAAAATGTCAAACCGGAAAATCATTTTCTGAAGGGAGAGTTAAAAGTGCGTAACATCAAAAAGAACGGAAACAAAAAACATCGGGTAAAATCTTACAACTTCATTCTCTTCACAACTCTCCAAAAATCGCTCTCATTTACATGATTTTGGAGCACGGAATAATTTTTCCTGTAACTTTCTGCAAGTTCGTGTAAAAACCTCTAAGTTCATTGAGTACTGGATCAGAGTCAAGAATGATAGAATACAAGATTGCGCCAATCGAGCTGGGAGCAACCGAGCTAGGCATGGGTAACACTGCGCTGCGCGGCGCATTTGCGCAGAGACCATAACTATTATAAGAAATAAAATTAAATATTGCTCTATAATTATTACTGAACAATGTAAAAGTTGTTTTCGTCTCGCGGGACGATTATTTCAAGACGAATATTATTTACGTCTTCTTATAATAATTATATGGGCTTTTTATTTTTTTTCTTCTCTCGGGACGTTTATTTCAAGAAGAATATTATTTACGTCTTCTTATAATAATTATATGGGCATTTTATTTTTTTTCGTCTCTCGGGACGTTTATTTCAGGACGAATATTATTTATGTCTTCTTATAATAATTATATGGGCTTTTTATTTTTTTTCGTCTCTCGGGACGTTTATATCAAGACGAATATGATTTACGTCTTCTCATAATAATTATATGGGCTTTTTATTTTTTTTCGTCTCTCGGGACGTTTATTTCAGGACGAACATTATTTACGTCTTCTTATAATAATTATATGGGCTTTTTATTTTTTTTCGTCTCGCGGGACGTTTATTTCAAGATGAATATTATTTACGTCTTCTTATAATAATTATATGGGCTTTTTATTTTTTTTTCGTCTCTCGGGACGTTTATTTCAAGACGAATATTATTTATATCCCACATTTTTCTTAATAGACTTGGTACACTTACAGCCGATTTCCCGAAATTTTTTAATTGCAATTTAATTGACATTTAATTTAAATTTTAATTTTTATTAAATTTTGCATATAAGTTTTACTCCTTTCACCAATACACACTTGGCCTAATTCAATTTGTCTGGCATAAATGAAGCTTCGAAGTTGAAATTTGGCGAAGTCAATCGCCATGGCATTTATAAGAAGATGACCAAATTTTGGACCATCGGGCCACGCCTACCTTGACCGCCCATACAACATTATTTGTAGTAAAGTTGTTGTAGTAAGTGAGTAAATCTTATACGTATTTATATAAAGTAAAGTTGCAAAAGTGGTGTAACACATTTACTCAAAAACCTCTGGACCGATTTTGACGAAATTTTGACATAAGGCATATATATTTGGAGAAGGTTTAAATTATGTTAGTTTGCTATCCGGTAAATATTAAAACATTTATTCAATTTAGTTAAATTAATTACTTCAATATGGGTATCAATCGAAATGGTGTTGAAAGGAATTTATTTCTAAGCAACATGTGGGAGGGTTGCCATCTGTTTAAAAAATGGCAAAATATTTCCTTTATTTTCACTTTTATTTCAACATATACTGTTCTTCCACTGGAATTATGAAATCTATCATATTTTAAGACTTCTACCAAAATATTTCTGAAAAATAATAAGATTTACGTGAGCTGGACCGATTTGAAAATACCTCCAAAAATTGAGTTTTTATTAAAAAAAAAACAGTTTTTTTAAATATTTTTTGAAAAAAATTCCCTCAGATGACTAAACAGTTTAAGCTTAAAAAATTTGCATAACAATATTTTTAAAAACATTTTCTACGGAATCATAATAATGAGATTTTCGATGCTGTTTTTTAACTTTTTTCAAAGACTGGTTTAAGAAAAACTTGAATAACTCAGCCAAAGCCTTACCAATTTAAACTTATGAGGTATCATTGGTAAGGTATTTTCTCACCCTTTGAATTTCTTTGCGAGTCAGCTCATTCAAATTATGAAAGAGGAAGGTAAGATAAACGCGTGTCCTTCGATGTTGAATTAAGATGTGTTGGTATTTGATAAAGAAAATGTTGGGGCTTGAATAAGCTTGTTTTGCAAAGAAATGAAAAAGGTGAGAAAACACCTTTCCGCTGATACCTCATAAGTCTATATCGGTGAAGTGTTGGAGCTGTTATTCAAGATTTTCTTACCCAAACCTTTGAAAAAAGTTAAAAAAACAGCATCAAATTCTTATTATTATGATTCCGTTGATACAATTTTTAAATATTTTTATGTAGATTTTTTAAGCTTTAACTGTTTTGTCATCTGGGAGGATTTTTTCCAAAAAATTCTTTAAGAAACTATTTTTATTCATAAAAAACTCAGCTCACGTAAATCTTATTATTTTTCAGAAATATTTTGGTAGAAGTCTTAATATACAAGGTTTGGTAATCCCGCACCAAATTTTCAAAAGTTTTGTAATATTATTTTTGTTGTTATTTAATTTTGGTTAGTTCTTTATAGTCGATTCTTTAAAACATCCGTATTCGGACTTTATGGGGCATTCAGTACTTTACACCGTTGAAAATTCGATTGTTACTGGCCAAAACATACTTGCTACCGACGTTATTATATGGTTGTGAATTGTTTGCTGACTGTGATAGTATTTGTAGTAGGAAACTAAATGTTCTGTACAACAACATTGCGCTATATATTTTTGGCATTAAACGAAATGAGCACATTTCTGAATTCGCGTTGAAAATCTCCTCTATAGCTTTTGATGACATACTCAAAGTCAGGTGTTTAACGTTATTGCATAAAGTCATGACTACTAAAGAGCCCAGTTATCTGAAAGAGCGACTTTCGTGGACTAGGTCCTCCCGGTTTCCTACTATTTCATCTTTGAAATCTAGTTGCCTGGTTTCTGGACGTCAGTTCCTTGTTNGGGCTTGAATAAGCTTGTTTTGCAAAGAAATGAAAAAGGTGAGAAAACACCTTTCCGCTGATACCTCATAAGTCTATATCGGTGAAGTGTTGGAGCTGTTATTCAAGATTTTCTTACCCAAACCTTTGAAAAAAGTTAAAAAAACAGCATCAAATTCTTATTATTATGATTCCGTTGATACAATTTTTAAATATTTTTATGTAGATTTTTTAAGCTTTAACTGTTTTGTCATCTGGGAGGATTTTTTCCAAAAAATTCTTTAAGAAACTATTTTTATTCATAAAAAACTCAGCTCACGTAAATCTTATTATTTTTCAGAAATATTTTGGTAGAAGTCTTAATATACAAGGTTTGGTAATCCCGCACCAAATTTTCAAAAGTTTTGTAATATTATTTTTGTTGTTATTTAATTTTGGTTAGTTCTTTATAGTCGATTCTTTAAAACATCCGTATTCGGACTTTATGGGGCATTCAGTACTTTACACCGTTGAAAATTCGATTGTTACTGGCCAAAACATACTTGCTACCGACGTTATTATATGGTTGTGAATTGTTTGCTGACTGTGATAGTATTTGTAGTAGGAAACTAAATGTTCTGTACAACAACATTGCGCTATATATTTTTGGCATTAAACGAAATGAGCACATTTCTGAATTCGCGTTGAAAATCTCCTCTATAGCTTTTGATGACATACTCAAAGTCAGGTGTTTAACGTTATTGCATAAAGTCATGACTACTAAAGAGCCCAGTTATCTGAAAGAGCGACTTTCGTGGACTAGGTCCTCCCGGTTTCCTACTATTTCATCTTTGAAATCTAGTTGCCTGGTTTCTGGACGTCAGTTCCTTGTTTATACGGTCCGTCTTTGGAACAGCTTACCACCAGCGATAAGAAATAGTAAAACTACGCTGCGATTCAGGAGCGAACTTATGCGTCACTTTCCCAAATGACTGATATAAGTACCGTTAACTTTTCTTATAAACCTATCGATGTCTTAATTATCTTTTTTCTTCTCCAAATCTATAACTATATTTATTAGGCCGGGTCGATTTGTGGGGAGGCAAAAAAATCGCCCATTATAGCATTATGTGTATGTTGTGTATGTATGCAAGTGATTCACCTAATAGTTGTCCTCCCTTAGTGTAACTCCCTAATCTGTAATTAGAAAAAGAGATTAGCCATACAAAATTATAATTATAGAATTATCTCAGATCCAACCGATAACTTTTTGGTGTTAAACCTAGTTTCATCGATTATACTTGCGAAGAAGAGGAGAAATGTCAAATGTAAAAGTAAGCAAAAATTGACGCTAGCTAGGAAAAGAGGTTTGTAAAGGTATTTTTAATAAAATATTAAGTTGAAATATATTTATAGTGTTTTGTATTTTAGGCTATTTGATCAAGTAAGTTCCTGTGCAAGAAAAAGGCTTTCCTCTTCACTTTCGTNTAACTGTTTTGTCATCTGGGAGGATTTTTTCCAAAAAATTCTTTAAGAAACTATTTTTATTCATAAAAAACTCAGCTCACGTAAATCTTATTATTTTTCAGAAATATTTTGGTAGAAGTCTTAATATACAAGGTTTGGTAATCCCGCACCAAATTTTCAAAAGTTTTGTAATATTATTTTTGTTGTTATTTAATTTTGGTTAGTTCTTTATAGTCGATTCTTTAAAACATCCGTATTCGGACTTTATGGGGCATTCAGTACTTTACACCGTTGAAAATTCGATTGTTACTGGCCAAAACATACTTGCTACCGACGTTATTATATGGTTGTGAATTGTTTGCTGACTGTGATAGTATTTGTAGTAGGAAACTAAATGTTCTGTACAACAACATTGCGCTATATATTTTTGGCATTAAACGAAATGAGCACATTTCTGAATTCGCGTTGAAAATCTCCTCTATAGCTTTTGATGACATACTCAAAGTCAGGTGTTTAACGTTATTGCATAAAGTCATGACTACTAAAGAGCCCAGTTATCTGAAAGAGCGACTTTCGTGGACTAGGTCCTCCCGGTTTCCTACTATTTCATCTTTGAAATCTAGTTGCCTGGTTTCTGGACGTCAGTTCCTTGTTTATACGGTCCGTCTTTGGAACAGCTTACCACCAGCGATAAGAAATAGTAAAACTACGCTGCGATTCAGGAGCGAACTTATGCGTCACTTTCCCAAATGACTGATATAAGTACCGTTAACTTTTCTTATAAACCTATCGATGTCTTAATTATCTTTTTTCTTCTCCAAATCTATAACTATATTTATTAGGCCGGGTCGATTTGTGGGGAGGCAAAAAAATCGCCCATTATAGCATTATGTGTATGTTGTGTATGTATGCAAGTGATTCACCTAATAGTTGTCCTCCCTTAGTGTAACTCCCTAATCTGTAATTAGAAAAAGAGATTAGCCATACAAAATTATAATTATAGAATTATCTCAGATCCAACCGATAACTTTTTGGTGTTAAACCTAGTTTCATCGATTATACTTGCGAAGAAGAGGAGAAATGTCAAATGTAAAAGTAAGCAAAAATTGACGCTAGCTAGGAAAAGAGGTTTGTAAAGGTATTTTTAATAAAATATTAAGTTGAAATATATTTATAGTGTTTTGTATTTTAGGCTATTTGATCAAGTAAGTTCCTGTGCAAGAAAAAGGCTTTCCTCTTCACTTTCGTGCCCGACGTTTCGCTGACCTTCTCAGCATCTTCAGGGGCGATTTCTTTATTAAAACCATCAACAAGAATACATACAAACAGATCGTTAGTTGCAAACATAATAAGAAAAATGAATAAATTACATTTATAGGATATATTTGCTATAGTAAGACGAAACGACTTGGAAACGATTTTAAAGACACTTAATCAATACCATCCTAAATTGCAATTTACAATGGAACCAGAAACTCATTCCCGCATCCCGTTCCTAGATATCATGATACATAGGAAAAATTACCCCATATTATTAGATTGGTACACAAAGCCCACATCCTCCGGACGCCTAATAAATTTCTTGTCTGCGCAACCCTTAAAGTATAAAGTAAACACAGCGAAAAATCTGATGCAAAAAGTACTAACAATAAACCACAATCTATTCAGAGACACAAATATAAATAAGATAAGCAAAATTCTAAAAAGCAACAACTACCCGCACCACCTAATACAAAGCCTACTTCACACAGAAAATAATAGAAATAGACAACAAACACAGCCAAATACCGACAAGTAAAACAATAAATCATACAAAGCGATATCACAGTATCCGTATGTGACGTACCTAAATTCCCCTAAAAACTTGACCGCGAAATACACACCAACAATCAAAACACAATATTAGCTTATAGATGAAACTGCACGCTATCTTCGATTTTCGCAAGAACAAAATGCCCAATTGACTCCGACCAACAAGTAATGTAGTATACCTACGGTGACCATCCGTTCTGTTTTTTGCAGGGCCGTACTGTTATTTAAAGGTCTGTCCTGCATAGTTTTTCAAAACAGAAAGCCCACAAAATGTACTGATTTTTTCCAAGTGTCCTGCCTTTGTCCCGCATTTTCTTCGATATTTTAAAATTAACTTTTTTGAAGGTTCAACTAGTCAATGCGTTCTAAATATTGTACGGTTATGGACAATGGATGACGAGAAATTGAAGACCAGCATCTAAATATATCGATAACACTGTTCTACAAATTTTGTGGTAATCGCATAAGAAAATAAATATTTTCCAAGCCAATTTTCCTTTCAAACAAGCGTTTTCGTAATTTTTTCGAAAAACGTGTTTTTGGTACATTTCGAACCTATTCGTCAATATCTCATGAAAAAATTATCCAATCAACATAAGCGACCTACAGTCCTCTTACAAAAATATATTACTTTGCCGATTTCGATGAAAATTATTAGGGTTACAAGCGACCAAAATCGAAAAATTGAAATTTCCATTATTTTCTTTTTGAAAATCTGATGAGAAATGGAGATGTTACGGAACACAATCTGCACAAATATATATATTTTTGCAAGAGCCCATCAATACCTTTCGAACTGTTGGTCGTTTCATGAGATATTGAGGAATAACTGAAAAAGTACTAAAAATGCGTTTTTCGAACAAATCTCGAAAACACTTCTTTGAAACCATGGGTATTTTTTTCGTGTTCAACGACCCAAAGTTTGCCTAAAAGATTTGCTTTACAGAGGTTCATATTTCGTGTAAAGTAATATGTAATATGCCTTATTATAATTTTGTAAATGTTCATTACTAAAAGATTAATACCAATGAAGCAAATGTGATTTATGTTTAAAGTTTAAAATTGGATTAATAATTAAGAAATATACACTCTTCGTTATTTGAATAGCGCATCCTTTTAATGCTTAGTAAGTACAGTTTTCCTTTTGTTTCTTTAATATTCATTCACTTTTTATAAAAATATAGCATACTCTACGTGTACATCCCATTTTAAAAATTTTTGAAAATTAAAAAAAAATAAACATAGGGGCGAATTTTTTTTTGTTGACGGTGCTGCGCATTTTCTTCCATATACAAATTTTGTCAAGCATACTTTATATGGTGGAAAACAAAAAAAGCGTGCGCTATTCAAATGACGAGGAATGTATATATGTAGTATATTTTTGTTATTTTATACTACGCAATTATATGTATGTAAATTTTTTGAAAAATTGTCCTGCATTTTCAAAATATATTTATGATCACCGTAATATAGTATACCAGACATGGGCACTATTTTGCCCGCGCAGTAGCGAAAGTGCGAGCGCGGGCTAGAGAAAGGGAACTGTTTACGGGAGGAAGGGTATGAAAAGTAGCGAAAAAATTATTTATATCTCCACCGACATCATGTTCGTCGCAGTATGGCTGCGGTAATACTGACCTTGTGCACCAAACAAAGAGCGTAAATTTTCCTCATATACACTAGGAATGTTCGATATCGTATCGATTTTTCTGAATGTCGATATTTCATCGCACGATAATCGATTTTTTGAATCGATATTCCAAGGTCGATATATCGAAGACATCGATACTTTACCCGCAATATCGATATTTAAGTTTAAATTTATTTTTCATCTGCAAAGAAGTGTATGGAAAAATACTAAAGTAGGTTTAATCAACAGCTTGTGTGATTGATTTACCTCTTAATAGGATAGGATAGGAGTAGATTTGTTCCGTTTTGTTGAAATAATTTGAAACCTAGTCCTCTACTCCGCTCAACTGAAAATCTGTCCCGTTTTGTTGCATCAACGAATTTACTCTTCAAATAGAAAGGAGGTGGGGTTTTTAATGGCAAATTAAAAGTTATATTTCACCTTTTTATCGACACGATTGTTACATTGGTGAGCTACAGCACCTTTGCAAATACACTTGAATTCGTGGATAGGCCCTCACAGTCGCCCGATTTGAACCCGATCGAAAAATGTTGCTCTGTCTAAAGTTCTGTAATTGCGTCGTTGCCCACCGATGTAACAATTGTCCCGGTAAAGAAAGAATGAAATAACTTTTTATTAATTTTAACCAAGGCATTTCAACTTTAATGATAATTGCTCGCTGGATTAAGGCGTTTTTAAACGGGTCGATTTTTTAGTAGATTTTTGTCGTTCAACCAAAATTGACCCGTGTAAATGACATCTCAACCGTAAAATGTAAGTGCTTTGTCTAGACGATTTTCCAGTCTACAGAACTCGACCCTTGTAAAGGCCGCTTTAGCCCTTTATTTAGTTAATTCTTTTTTATAAAGATAAGAAATGCACATCTACTACGAAAACTAGATTTTTACTCCCATTTTTGGAGTCGGAACCCAGCAAAGAGCGCTCGGTGAAGGTCAGCTAGTGATCAGTATTGGCAACAGGGCTGCCAACTATACATAGCTATGAAGTGCCATATTGAGGATAGAAAAGAGTATTTAAAACTGGCCTTTTTTTCAAAAGTGCCATTTTGCCACTTTGTGCTAAATTGAAAAATTAGGTGCCATTTGAAGTAAAATAGAGCCAAAAATGGCACGCTTTGAGCCAAATTGGCAGCCCTGATTGCCAAGTTTTTTATTTAAAAAGCACCAAAACACTGAAAATAGCACAATTTTCCCAAAAAAAAAAACACCAAATTGTACTGCTGTGTTTAATGGTATTTTCGCATATAAAGCTGTATGTTCAAATATTTTAAGTACTCACGCAATCTCACTTGTAAATATTTCCAACTATGCATGCAAAATGCTTTTTTATTCGTAAAACAATTTGCAAAACTTTACTTGGTTTCTCTAGCGGCTTTATTTTCATGCAATTGCTTACTTTTGTAAAAATGCGCACACCCAGCTAATTAGCAGAATATTCTATGAATCCCGTGATAGAAGCTGTGTGAAAATATTGCGTTTGGATTATCTGGGAGCATATTATCCAGAGGAGAAGCTCGGCCAAACTCTAACATATGTGTAAGTCAACGGATAAAGTTTTCTGTACGTTTGGAATGAATAAAGGAATGAACAAAATAAATACAATGGCGCGTATTCATAGTCCAGCCACTAAGTCTAAACTAATAAAGTTGCAACTTAAATTTAAGTACCAACTTAAAATTCACTTCTATTCATGGTCGCATTTCAGACTTTTACTAAGTAATTTTAACTTAGTTTAACGATATTGCAAAACGAGTGTGAAAATGTATCGATTTTTCTTTACGATATTTTGGAAAAATTACATTTTTATTAAATAATGTCAAGTTTGATCATAAGTTTATGTAATTTTTACTTTCATTGCATGTTTATGCAAAAGAAAAAGGTATTCGTTTCTTGTTAATTGTGTGAAATAGCCAGAACTACCGCAATGCTGTGAAGTCGATGTTTATCGAAAGCATGCTGTGAAACATACAAACACATATCTAAATTTTATGCCATAATTTGCTTTAAAATAACAAGTTTGAAATTGACTTATTATTTGAGCATTTATATATGTAAATCATTCCAATTATAACATTGGGATGTAGCCTTATTCGAATTGTAATACGCATTTAATTTCATCTTCCGATTCAAATGGGTCGCTATTTGTAAATTTCAATTGGAGATCATTCAATATTATCAAAATCACGCTCTGCCAACTTAATTTTAACATATTTCGTCTTTTTTCCTTAAATTAATAAAATACTTCTTCCTAGTTACGACTTAATTGCAGCTGCAGCCGAAACTAAATTTTAAGTTGGTACTTAGCCAGAAAATTCGAAACTAAGGCGACTATGAATAGCTTTAGTTGTAACTTAGGATAGTTTCGATTTAGTTGTGAACTAAATATGACTATGAATATGCGCCAATGTCACCATAGAATCACGTTTTTAATATAAAATTACCTTGAAAAGGACACCAAAGAACGTAACAAGCGCTAAACTAAAAAATTTTCGCGTTTTAATTGCCTAAATGCGCTTACTTTTTATTGCGAAAGGCACAAAGTTGGCAACATTTATGTCGATGTCAAATTTGCTCATATACAAGCATGGCAGAGAGTGAGCGCCTGTTTAAAGAGCGTAAGCATCACATGCGAATACATGCGAGCAGTGCACGTACCTAGAAAAATTAATAGTGGTAGATTTAACATAAAAAAATTGGTAGAAGTTGGTAGATTTTTTAAGAAACAATATTAGATAGTTTTTACTCATATAGGATAAATGAATTCGAATTCAGGCAAGGTGGGGTTACCAGAGCAGCTGGATTTTCGCATCGGTGATTCTTAATGTCAAAATTGTGTATTTATTTTAATTCTGGGCGATTCATTATGCATAAAATTTGTTAGTGGCATTTTTGTTTTTGAACTTCTGCTGTCACCTTATATAAATTCGCGTTGGAATAAACTGCATTTTTTTATAAAACAACAAAAAATATATTTCAGCCAATGAAACATTTAACAAAAAAACACATATATATGTACATAAAATTGAAGACAGCAAAATAACAGCTTGTTTGTCTCAAACAGTGTTGCAACGGACAAATTTTTTTTCTACCAAAATTTCCTACCAAAACCAACCAAAACCTACCGAAAATTTGTTTGTCCTAAGAAGATCTTTTGTGGTACACCTAAATAGTAATCACTCCAACCTGAGGATATTTAAGTAGTTAAGCACATTGGAATGTGCCATGTTACAAATTTTGGATGGAGCAGACAATCGTTCCCTAAAGTGTATCAGTCTGCTTTTGATGATTCGTCGGGCTTCCTCCACCATCCCAATTCAAATGGTACCTCAACTTGCAGTGTCCTCTAAGAGTCCTAAGACCCTCCCGGCTAAGTTAAGGAGTTTTTGCGGAGTTCCTCTTGGAAGGAGTTATGGATCTCTTTGATTGTCTTCTCAGCCCCTAAGTAGCTCTGCAGTGTATCCTTTAGATGCACCTCAGACAGGCTCGGGATCATGCATGTGCATTTGGGCTCCACGCTTTGCGAGACAGTCAGACCTTTCGTTTATGTCCCGGAACCCACCAGAGCATTACACTATTGTAGGCTCCCAGGTGCTTCAAAACAGTTTTTCAGCTGTCCACAAGCCTTGGGGCCATTTGGAAAGAGTGTCAGGCCTTTAACGCTGCCTGACTATTCGACATAATATTTATTCTGTCCCCATTTGTCCTTCTATGAAGACATTCGCGAACACATATATCAATTTCGAAGACTTCCTCCTGGAATATGGTACGTTCTCGTCGGTATACCATACTTCGGACTCTAGGTCAATTATAGTATAATCGCTTCCCAGCAGTCTCTTTCAGGATTTCTGGCCTTATAGGGTTTGTAGAAGGATAACCTCGGTATTATAATGTCCGTGAACTTGATAGCGGGATCATCCAGGGATGGCTTGACAACCTCTAAATGACCCCGAAGAATTCCAGTTTTCATGCTGATAATATTAGGCAGCCGTAGGGTCACCAGTCCAGTGCCGCGGTTGTAACAACGGGTTTGACTAACGTATTGAAAGAGCAATACGTTAGCTTGGGTGATGTTCCCTAAGTCTTACTATGAAGTCCCTGACAGGCATAAAATGCCCTTGTAGCCTTGTTGGTTAAATTCGAGAGATGTGAGTTTAAATTTAGCCTTTGTCGAGAGTTACCCCTAGATATTGCGCCTTCTGAGAACTCAATTTATGCGCCTGAAAAGGATGGTGTAATCAAGTTGACTTTTCTTCTTTTGGTAAATTAACTTGCAGGCGAATAAAGTATTTATGGTCGTTCAAAATGTATATTGGCAATAATATAGTTATACGTTTGTTCTTACTAATAAGATATATTTACATGTTTGTGGTTGCCGTTATACGAATGCCCGATGAAATATTCGTGTAAGCAAGTTTGCGAAAATGTTTGGAGATATATATTTTCTATTTTTCGCAATTATTGTGGCGAAACCTACCCACACCCTATCTAGCCTATCCACCTACCAAATGTAAAAAAACTTACCAGTTTTGGTAGGAAAAGCCCATGTGTGGCAACACTGATTCCAAATACATTTTAAATTGAAAAAGTGAACTCTCTACCAAATGCCGTAATCTCATAAAGAAATTCCGATTCGAATTTGATTCGATCACGGATGCCTTGGTTCTGGCCCTGTATTACATTAAAACAAACAATTACTCTGCACTTCAAAATTGTTTGATAAAAATTAGTCTTGAAATGCTTGAAGTTTGCAGACCATTCGTTTGGCAGTCTCCCACAAAAAACGTATTGCAAACGAAAAATATTTCCATAGACAGCTGATGATTATGGTCAGAGTTAACTACCCATATTTATTTTTAGGTGTGCTCGAGGACAAAAGATGTATACACTGCGTTCATTTAAATCTATTTGTTTTCTTTCCGGAAAATATTGGTAGATTTTTAGACTTTGTTTGTAAAAATGGTGGAAAATAAAAAACAGCTAAAAAGTTGGTAGATCTGCCAATAAAGTGGTGAAGTCCGTGCACTGCATGCGAGAGCGTAACAAAGTGAACGCAAAATCATTCAAACGTAATTGGCACACTAACCTAGGGATGCCCAAATCAGCACATATGTGTTGCGGGCGACTGCGCGTGCAAAGCTTTGCACAGCGGTGCTGGGCAAGCGCGGAAGCAAAAAGTTATCGGAAGGGGGAAACGAAGTCAACAGAATAGTGAGATTGTATGTGTGACAGTGATGGAAAATGAGTGTGCATTGTGCCATTTTCGGCCCTTTCGGAAGCAGGCGGCACCTTCAGTACAATCGATTGATTTTCGGCACTATTTTTGCGTAACTCAATGCAACTAATAAATATTTCTTACGGATCCCCAATTAAAAATATTTTTTTTTTTCATTTAATCGTATGTGCTTAAACTGATAAATGATATAAACATAGAAACGCAAGCAGAAGAATCTCGCTTCCACATTCTGCATATGCGCTTAACATTTTTGTTTAAACAAATTTGTCGAAATTTCATCTCTAAAGCAAATATTAAATATCATTTAATATATACTTTAGATTTAAATAATCATTTTTAGTGGTGGGCGAGTCCGAGATGTTTAAATGAT
>NW_016157490.1:259919-279889 GCF_001687245.7 Rhagoletis zephyria
CGAGATAGTACATTCAATTCTCGTAGATTTTTGGGAACTTTTTTCGTTGAAGGTGTTGCACTTTTTTTTCATACTGAAATTTGTGTACATCATTTATCATTGTCTAAGAAAAACTATAAAATAAAACTTAATTTAAAATATTGGAATAAAAAACAACAACGCTACACGCGCATTCATCCATATAACATAAAATGCGAACGTTCGTTATATGGAAGAAAGTGCGCAACACCGCAAACAGAAAAATTCAAAATATCAATGGTATTTTCTAGACACTTCAAACTTGCACCTTATTATACTAGAATGAATGGGCTACAAAATTGTTAACCCAAAACATGTCTACAAATTCTGAACAAAAACTGTGAAAATTTTATGAAACTTTGTTGATTTTTTCATTCTTTCAAGTTTCGATTTATTTGCAAGGTTTTTGTTTGATAATGAGCTACAATTTTATAAAAAAAAATAATTAAAATTATTTAAAAAAATAAAATAAATACCGGGTGACCGTGTAATTTTGTCAAAGATGAAGACAGTGATGATAAAACATTAACTATATAGGTCAGTTCATATTAATGAACATAAAATGAGATCACTATCGATAAAATGGAAATCCTCAAGGGAAATTTATAATTTCAACGCATGGAATTTACATACATTTTTTTTACTTTCAACCCCCGAATTGCTCAATTACTTCTATTTCTGCAGGATCGTCATTAGGTAAATTGCATTTCCAAAGATTTTTTCAAAATAAATAGCGATGAGGGATATTTCACCCGCCGGTGATAAGAAATCGCAATCACCATAACGCACATCACTAATATTACTGTTCACAATCACGTTTACATTCAAAATTACAATTCATAATTTCGTTTTGTAACAAATATGAAATATAGGTATATCCAAGTTAAGGACTGAAGGTCCTGAACAACAAAAAAAATTAAAGGGCCAACTTGCCCTGGAATTAAAAGAGGCATGGAATTTACATACATTTTTTTACTTTCAACCCCCGAATTGCTCAATTACTTCTATTTCTGCAGGATCGTCATTAGGTAAATTGCATTTCCAAAGATTTTTTCAAAATAAATAACGATGAGGGATATTTCACCCGCCGGTGATAAGAAATCGCAATCACCATAACGCACATCACAATATCCGATAGTAGGAGGTCATTCCCAAAAAACTTTTCAGATCTTTCAAATTGCATGGTGGCAAAATTAAATTCATAGCCTCAACCTTTTTTGGGTCAGGACGAACTCCTTAGGGAGTGATGATGTACCTCAAAAATTCAACTTCAGTTTGCAGGAAGCAGGTTTTTTCTAAATTCACTTTTAGATTGGATTCCAACAATCGAGAAAATTCCATTTCGACATTCTTCATATGATCGTCAGCATCCTTACCAAACACAATGATATCGTCGATGTACACATAGCAGATTTTACCGATATATTGTTTCAGTACATCGTCGATCATACGCTGGAAGATGGCTGGCGCGTTCTTGAGGCCAAAAGGCAATCTCAAAAATTCGTATTTACCGTTCATGGTCGAAAAAGCAGTCTTAGATATGTCGGATTCCTTCATAGGGATTTGGTGGAACCCAGAAGTTAAGTCAATGGTCGTGAAGTAACGGGAGTTGCCAAGGATACACAAAGTAGCGTTTATGTCAGGGATAGGATAGGTGTCGGGAATCGTTACAGCGTTAAGCCTTTTGTAGTCAATTACCATACGGTACTGCTTCTCCCCATTTGGTTTAGGTTTCTTAGGAACCACCCAAATAGGAGAGTTGTATGTACTCTTTGATGGTCGGATAACTCCCTCTTGCAGCAATTCGTTCACCTGCCCGTCGACCTCTTCTCTCATGCAAGAAGGATAAGGATAGCTTTTGCTATAAACTGGTTCAGAAGTTGACGTTTTAATTTCTGCGCGTACGCAAGTGTCTACTAATTCCTTCCCATTAATAGGTAGGAAAAGGTTGCTAAATTTAGCTAATAGTTTGTTCACTTTTTCCTGNCGTTCACCTGCCCGTCGACCTCTTCTCTCATGCAAGAAGGATAAGGATAGCTTTTGCTATAAACTGGTTCAGAAGTTGACGTTTTAATTTCTGCGCGTACGCAAGTGTCTACTAATTCCTTCCCATTAATAGGTAGGAAAAGGTTGCTAAATTTAGCTACTAGTTTGTTCACTTTTTCCTGCGTTTCAACAGGGATGTCCTTAGACAAGATATAATTCACTTGGGTGGATACGCGAGCCTTCAGCGGGATTTTAAATTCGTTAACCTTTATGATATTAGATTTTCTGTCCACTATCGCACCAATATCCCTAAGTGTATCGTCCCCTATGATTCCGTCAAATGAGGTTAATCCTGGGAGCACAAAGAAGTTTATGTCAGAGTCAACGTTTATATCCTTAAACAAATTCAAACTTATTTTTTTCTGTATCGGGATACTTCCGCCTGCTGATCTTACGGTAAAGGATCTGTCGACTGGTTTGCCTTGCTTGACGACCGTTTGCTTAATGAAGTTTTTATTGGCACCAGTGTCGACAAGAAAATCTAAGGTGCGACCGTCAGGGAGTACGTACTCTAAGTAAGGTACGCTAGATGGCCGTTAGATAAAAAACTCTCCTCCTGTGCCTCCTGTGAAGTCTGCAAGTAGTTAGTCACTTCGTCATTGTTATCGTCCGTCTCTATATTGAACAGCCTTTGCTGTTTTCGCGGAAGATTATCTGATCTTGCACCTCGTTTAAAGGGATTCGGTCTATTCATGTAGTTCACTTTGCGCTATTGGACCGACTGGTCCACGTCCATCTTCTCGATGGGTGGCTGAGAGGTTGACGGAGGATCTCGCCTAGGAGTAATGTGTCCAACTCGTTTTTCAAAGGGATATCGTCGCTCTTGGGGACGCCATGTTGTCCTTGGTGGAAGTGGAGGCGCCTTGTTACCATCCAAACCATGCATGCGATCTGGCATGGTATTCATCGGTGTGACAATGCGGTTATTAAACCGTGCAGTGTGTACCGTGTAGTTCCTCAAATTTGTATTCTGTATCTCGAGGAACCTTGAGTATGCCTCAGGTAGATGCTTAGGACGCTGAACCAGGAGCATCTTTGAAAGATCCCCATTCAATCCACGGATGCACACATCAAGCGCACGATTTCTGTACGTATCTATTAGTACTTGCACTGTCTCCTGGGAGTATTTATCAGTTTTGAGTTTATTTATAATTAAAGCAAATTGGTGATTCACGGCTCCATAGAAGTCATCGAGCCGCGAATCCTTTTGGGAGAGTTGGTACTCCAAGGTGCGTATGTCGCGTTTGTCGGCGTAATGGAGTGATAGACACTCCTTCATGGCAGTCCAGTCAGTGTCAAAAATGCTATAGGATATGAGGGCAGTATCGGCGGGTCCTCGTATCTTTTGTCGAATGTGTTGTAAAATCGCACGATAGATTGGCTTACCCTTTGCCAGCTCGAAATCAGTAAGGACGCTCTCGACTGCATGCACCCATGACACAAACATAGTTGGATTACCGTTGAACACCTGTAGCACCTTCACAGAGTCTGGAAGTTTCGAGATATCCCTAAGTTCCGCCTCCGTTGCTGGAGCTCGGGGCTGAACTTGTACTTCTGCTTCCACTCCATTTAGCTGCGGAGTAGCAGCTTATATCAAAGCGATCCTATTTTGAAGTGTGTCCAAGCTTGATACACGCCTCTCTATCCCATTCAGCTGGTCCATAAGTGCGTTAACTGCACCAGTCAATCTCGTTACGTTGTCCTGAAGCGAATCCATCCTGGAAATAAACAAGGAAAATATGCAGACGAAAAGTGGTTATTTTTACTCACAACACTGCAAGGATCATTTATTTGTCACTTGATTATTTTTTGATCAGTTTCACTTAAGCACTTTAATAGCTTTTTGATATTTTGTTTACTGGCTTCTTTTTAGATAGCCTTTTAGCTAATTTTTATTTTTCACTTTTATCTGGTATAACTTCTTTCCACTTTTCACAATCACTTAATCACTGATTTGATTATCCCGATTTTATTTTACTACTAACACTACTGGTCCCTGCCCCGGGCGCCAGTTAAGGACTGAAGGTCCTGAACAACAACAAAAATTAAAGGGCCAACTTGCCCTGGAATTAAAAGAGGTATTTAAACGTTATAATAAAAGGTCTTTATTGAGATAAATAAGTAAGCCTAATTGACTATAGTAACACCCCGATGCAACTGCCGCTGCTCCGAGTTCTGCCGCCCTTTATAGCCTGTTCCGCTGACGTTGTTCTGTAGCCAGACATAGGCGACGTCAGTGAGCCGCCTTGGCCTTGGATTCCCACAGGTAACTTGGAATATACAACACACTGATTTCACAACCATGTGAAATGAATTTATGCTGACACCGCTGCAATGCCTAATGCATTGGCTCCGTTATACTAATGGTTGCGTAAGCATTAGCCAGAGGTACTAACTGTGGCCGATGGTTCCCATAGGTGTCTGATAACGTTGTGCAATATTGCTATTGCATGATATGATGAAATGCACTTGGACTTGACAAAGGTGTAGGATGTCAATTATGTTGTGAACCACAATTATGCTGACATGGCGCACGTGTATTGCTGGACTGTGGGAATGCAACATGTTGGGTGACGGCGGATGTGTTAACTTCCATTTATTTAAATGTAAACGGATTAAGAATCAAAGTGCTAGAAGAGATTTGAGCGTTTGGTACAAAAAGTGTTTTTGATGTTGAAATTGTACTTAAAATCGACAAATTGTACTTTTGTACATTTTAAAATTAATTGTACTTAAAAAAGTACAATTGTACTTAAAATATCATCACTGTTTCACTGGCGCTGTACTTGCTGCAGCGATGCCAGATTTGAGCGTACCCAATTTTTTACCGATAATAACTCATGCGAGGGATTTGGGTATTGGGCATTTTACGTTCGTATAGAATAGTAGCTTATGTCGGAAGACTGGCTTTAGTATAATGAACCATTCGCAGCATACGATTGCGAAAGACTCACTGGCGCCGAGTCGTTGAAGAACTCTTAGAAACTAAACGTAAAAGACGGTAATGTTAACGGCGATGCTAGCAAGTCAATATTCGTATAAAGTTTCATAAGAAAATTCCTTGTGGTTTAAAGAATATAGGAAATGGTACATTTCACTAAAGCCAGCCTCCCGACATAAGCTACTATTTCATACGAACACAAATTTATTCGTCTACAAATAATGTTGATTATTTTAATTAAGTCCTAAGATAAGTTTGTGAATCTTATCAGTGTCCTATGTAAGAACCAAAAATCAATACCCTCGCCAATTAGAACTTTTGCTTTAAAAGAAAAATATACATAGCGCATTTACTCAATACTTGGTCTGGCATCACTGTTTGAGCATTGATGTGCTCAGCTCACTGTTGCCAAGGTCGAGCATTTTGCACTAAATTTAGTGCTTTTGGGAAACCAAAAAGCCAAAATAATTGGAATTCAATGCTTGGTGCGGTATTTAGTGATGCTTTTTTAATTTAAGCACACCGAATGCATAGGTACATATGTATGTATGTATACACTATACACTAATATTCTACATTAAGATGGAATTCATTTACTGAATAAAATGTGAGGAATAGGTAAGTTAAATATGTTTTGCGTTGCTATAAATGTATTGAAATTAATTTATTAATAAAAACGCGAGGATATGGATATGTATATACACTTTTTACTGAATCAAAAAAATTATTAAACATGATAATAAAAACTTGGCGCTTTTGTTTTGGAAAAATTGGCCTTTTTGTGGTGGCCTGATGCCACACTGGCTCAGTTGTCGCAAATGTACACATACATACACGCATTTTTACTTGAAAATAAGTGCGTAGTGGTTAATATGTAAACGATGCCATCTCCGTACAGCTCACTTCACCTCGCCTAGCACGCTCGCGTGCGCGCAGTTTGCCCGCGACGTCGACTGCGTGCACCTCTGCTGTACATCCCTACACTAACCCCAGTGTTGCCAACTTTTTATTTTCAGAAAGCACCAAAAACTTGGAAAAAAGGCGTTTACCAAACTAAAAGCACCAATTTTTTTTTAATCAAAGGATGCTTTTTTCGTAACAGTTTGCATTTAACAAATGCGAAAAATTAACAATATTACAAGAATACATACATAAATCAATACACAAAACGTTTTCGCTCATAACGATTGAATAGCCTCTACACATGCCATGATGCCTCATGCTTACGACGTAATACCGAAGTACTATTAAAACTAGTATATCTCGAGAAAAAAAATCGAATCGCAACAATTTGAAGTTTTCATTATATACAGCCGGGCTCCCGTTTCCGAATTGGCAAAAATTTAGCGTTTTAGTTTTCAAATCGCAAAATTACGTGCTCCAATTTTCGCAAATCGG
Source organism: Rhagoletis zephyria (assembly GCF_001687245.7). Classification (NCBI taxonomy): domain Eukaryota; kingdom Metazoa; phylum Arthropoda; class Insecta; order Diptera; family Tephritidae; genus Rhagoletis; species Rhagoletis zephyria. The sequence goes on from NW_016157490.1 coordinate 266,323, forward strand.
AAAATGTTTGCGGTTTCAAATCGGTTGCCGATGAGACGGTGGAATGAAAAGTAAATGGCAAAATTAACATAAATACCAAGCTAGCTTAGTTTAAATTTATTTTTGATTATGCCCATTATATCTTGCGATATTTTTGGCGTCCTAAAATTAACTTTTTATGTTGATTTTATTTGTTTAATTCACTATTTATTATACACATCTCCATTTTGGGCAACGAAAATTTATCGAAGCAACGAAGATTTACGATTTGGTGCGGACGATACATGTGCGATAATTAGTGCATACCTTCAANCAGTTTGCCCGCGACGTCGACTGCGTGCACCTCTGCTGTACATCCCTACACTAACCCCAGTGTTGCCAACTTTTTATTTTCAGAAAGCACCAAAAACTTGGAAAAAAGGCGTTTACCAAACTAAAAGCACCAATTTTTTTTTAATCAAAGGATGCTTTTTTCGTAACAGTTTGCATTTAACAAATGCGAAAAATTAACAATATTACAAGAATACATACATAAATCAATACACAAAACGTTTTCGCTCATAACGATTGAATAGCCTCTACACATGCCATGATGCCTCATGCTTACGACGTAATACCGAAGTACTATTAAAACTAGTATATCTCGAGAAAAAAAATCGAATCGCAACAATTTGATGTTTTCATTATATACAGCCGGGCTCCCGTTTCCGAATTGGCAAAAATTTAGCGTTTTAGTTTTCAAATCGCAAAATTACGTGCTCCAATTTTCGCAAATCGGAAAATGTTTGCGGTTTCAAATCGGTTGCCGATGAGACGGTGGAATGAAAAGTAAATGGCAAAATTAACATAAATACCAAGCTAGCTTAGTTTAAATTTATTTTTGATTATGCCCATTATATCTTGCGATATTTTTGGCGTCCTAAAATTAACTTTTTATGTTGATTTTATTTGTTTAATTCACTATTTATTATACATATCTCCATTTTGGGCAACGAAAATTTATCGAAGCAACGAAGATTTACGATTTGGTGCGGACGATACATGTGCGATAATTAGTGCATACCTTCAAGGGAGCCCGGCTGATAACCACAAATATCGCAAAAAACCGTGTTTTTGGCAATCTGGGGGTAGGATATCTAGTACTAGAGCAATTGTGCGGCCAGATTTTGATTCAGCAACAAGAAATGATGTGTTTTACTCAGGTGGTAAAAAAATCAAAATTTGTACAAACAATTAGAAAAGAAACAAATAAATACTTAACTTACCTGCGTAATAGCATTTTCAACGCGAATAGAATTCAACAAGGTGGGTTTGCAACTTCAGCTTTTTATCAATTATGGTTGTATTTTAGTGCATTAGAATTTGTATATTCTTGTAAATTCCGCATCTTCCTGAGACACCACAGCTTATAATATTTCAAATTATTTCAGGTTTTAGCCAACTTGGAGTAATTTTAATTAAAAAAAGCACTAAAAAAGGCACTAGGCACTAAGTAATTTTTTGGCGTTTTAATTTTCAAAAAGCACTATATCTAGTGCCTAAAGCACCAAGTTGGCAACTATGACTAACCCAATCACACTTTCAGCTCGCGTTTACTTGTGGTAGTGATCACATCTGCTCATATACACTACTCGTCATTTGAATTGCATACCCTTTCAATTCTTAGTATTTACAGTTTTCTTTTGTTTATTTAATATAAATTTTTTGTACAAATATAGCATATTCTACGGGTAAGTGCAATTTTAAAATTTTTTACAAATTAAAACTTAAAAGAATATTTCTTTTCCATTTCTTGGGCAGCATTTTATATGATATTTTCGTTTTTCTTGAGAGCTGGAAACAGTTCTTAAAAAAGGTCAACATAGGAGTGTACCATCCTAATGACCTGCAGTGCATAGTTAATAAAATTTTTAGAAAAATTTCGGATATGCAGTTTTGTAGCCCATTCAATTATAGTGTAATTAAGTGCAAGTTTGAAGTGACTCTAAAATAGCCCAGATTTTTCAATTTGTTTTTTATTTTTTATTGACAGTGCTGCGCATTTTATTCCATATAAAAATTTTGTCTGGCATACTTTGTATGAGAGAAAATGCGCAGCACCATCACCACAAAATTTGGCAAAAATCACCGCTATTTTACAGACACTTGAAACTTGCATTTTATTGTACCCATTTGTTGACATTTTTTTAACTCTGTATAAAGATTTAAAATCGGATGTAATGAATATTAAATAATCAAAATTAAAAATGTCAATACTAAGGATTAAAAAGTTGAGATAGTCAAATGACGAGGAGTGTATGTGGCGTACGTTTGGGAGCGTGGGCCTTTTTACTCCAGAATGCGTGTGTAGTCCCTGAAGGAAAGATTGGTCCAATCGCTCGAAAAATATAGTCGTACGTATAGTAGCTTTGTATCTAGACCAAACATAGTCCAAAAATATAAAGCAATGTAATGAAAAACAGAAGAATTGTACTAAAAGTGGTCCGAATGTAATGCATAAGGTATGAGTTTTGATCTAAAACTGGTTACAATGTTATGCAATAGCGGACAACGGGTACAATTAACGACTTGCTGATATGTAGGCACTTAGTCAACAAATTCATGTGCGACGTTGGCATGCGGAGAGAGTATCCGCTTAGAAAATCTGAGAACCCCGGTTCGAGTCGCAGCTGGCGCCAGTTTTATTTTTATTTATCAACCAGAAAAATAGGAAATACCTGTACCAAGTGAATTTTTAGACGCCAAATGAATTGAAACATCATGACCGAGTATGCGAAAGTGTAGTCGTCATGTAATCGTTTATCATGATTGTGACGATGAAGTAACTATGATTGGACGACCAATGTGCAGAAAGCCTTAGAGTTTGCGTTTGCTTCCATATAACAAATAAATACAATTTATTTTTGTATGGAATAAAACCGTAACATATTCGACAAAAAATCTTAAAAAATTAAGAGTTATTTTCAGCCATTTGAAACTTGCATTTTATTCGAAAATCGAACCTACAGTGGATTCAGTAATATCCCTGCAAGAAGCCAGACCTATGATTATCGGTTAAATTATTGGGACTTTTCGTCAGTTTAGCGGTTAGTTTTGTATGGGCTTGGGGCAAAAAGTGACCACTTGTCCGCGCGTGTGATAGTGCATCCCTTTCTTGCACACACATGGGTGCATTTACCTTACAGTATGTTCACTCGCTCATACATATCATCTAATTGGTGATGTACAAGTGAGTCCAGCGACGAAAATATTGGGAAAATATCACGCTAATTAGTGATTTTTCTGACCACTATTCTAACTTCTAAATAATTGATAAATTAGTGAATAGATGGCAACGAAATATCAAAAAATACATGAAGCGAATTAAAAAAATTCAATTCGATTTTGTTTATGTGTTTGTTTTATTAGGGCTACTGAGCTCAGAAAATTCTTCTAATTTTTCATCGGTTCTGAATTCTCGTCACTAAAAACAAACTCTTCAGCGCTGTTTGGTCCTTCTTCCTCCATTTCTAGGGCTGGAGTCCCACGTTGGCGTTGCATTGTATTTCAGCACTGTAGTCACTGACTCCACAGTCGGCCTAAGCGTACTGGCCTCAAATGTTTTCTTCTCTATCCAGATACAAATTGAATACACTGGTTTTTATTAACTGTTTCTTTGAATTCACCGACTTCTTCTATATTTTGCACCATAGCTAACAATGAAGTAAATTTTTTTGATGTATGTATGTATGTATCGATAGTTTCTTCTCGATATGGTCAGCCATTTTTTGCAGGGATAGCATAGTATATTAGAGAAAAACTACCGATAGTGGGGGGAAAAGCATCGATGGTGGGGAAAATTTTAAAACATCGATACTATCGACAGTGCCATCGATTGTTTTCCAGCTCTAGGTGAAATGCCAAATTGGGGCTTACAGGTCTATTCTGCGCTGGTAATAAAAAGTTTGTAACCGGTCAATAAAGTTCCTGTCAATTTTTAAACCCTTTTCGCATTCTGTGTACTCTTGTAACCGATAAATTTTGTTACCATCTCATAAGCTGGTAACAAAGTATTGCCCCGTGAAATATGCAATGCCAGAATTTGCACAATTCTTCATAGCTGAATTGCTGAATATTTTAACTGCATTACCAACGTTCCTAGACTCGCGGTGACAAGAACTGGTAACATTTTTTGGTAATAAAATTTTCCGGTTACAAAATCTTCGGTAACGTGCAGAATAGACCTGTTAGTTGCGCAAATAAGGCGAAAAAGAAAAAGAAAACACTCACAATAAATGTGTGCATGTGCAGGTAATTCGACAAATATAAAAAATACGAAGTTCCAACGTTGCAAAAGAGTTAAGTTTACTGAAGTTGTATTGAAAGTGTCTGCTTCGCTGATTTTAACTTTAAGGTTCTAAAAATTTTATATTTTATCCAGTAAAAAGTTGTAATTTCACCTCAAGATCGGTAATTGGTACCAACTTTCATTCTTTTGTGCAAACTATCGTGATAGGAAACAGACCTAATGTGATTCTGAGCTGATTCCAATATCGGTTTTGCTGATGCTCGAAAAATCTAAAAACGATAGAATTTCGCAACACCAAATGAAAAAGGTATCGATTTTCATTTCCGGTAAAAAAAAATACCGAGTCGGACTCTGCGACATAGCTGATTGTTTGTAATTTCAAAGCTGAAAGTGAATTCGCCATTATAGAGCGAATTACGAAGTGTGAAAACTTCGTATAAGTAAATTGATGGTTGCTGTGTTTCTTGGGCAATGATCGGGATCCGGAAAAAAAAATTGCACGCAAATGCAGGGACTGGCATGCGTTGAACGCCAACTATTGCATACTCAATCAATACTGCTGCTTTGTATGACTGAGCAGCGCGTCGACTTAGTAGCATCGATCCCTAAAAGAAATTAGTGGATGACTAAACACCAGCGCAAAGCGCGCTGTCTTGCAAATACAGTTACCGCAAGTGAACGATACTTATAACAGTTCACACTGATATTGACTTCGGCAACCAGTATTCCGAATGCTCGTTCACGAAACTAGCAAACGCGGCATTTTTAACGGTTGCCGAAAGCGTGAGAGCTCATTTTGACGAAGACAAGACGCCGCAGTTCATTTGTTGCAGAAGTCGTTTGACTTGTTCCTGAAAGTCATCTGACTTGTTGCTGAAAGCCATTTGATTTGTTGCCGAAAGCACGACGAATGTAGTAAAGGGTAATAGCCCAGTTATGCGTACTTAACTTTGCATGAGAGTTGTCACATAAGAATCTGTTAAATGGGCTTTGCGTATGAGCGGTTACCCAACGCATAGCACTTAACATGTCGAGTTCTGTTGGGTTTTGATTTTTACGTAAAAATGGTATAGCAGTGCAAGCATACATAAATTGGCTATAATTTATAGTCTCGTATGTATAATGTGACCAACTATTTCATAGCTCAAAGAAGTACAGTTTTTTTTTAGTAAAAAAGTGTATAATAACTAATGTGACCCACTGTTTCATATCTCAAAGAAGTACAGCTTAGGTTGGGTTAAGTTAACGCCGCGAGCCGATTACGGAATTTCGAATGCGGCTAATTTAGATCTCTGAGAGCTCAGTGTTGAGGAGTGCGAGCCAAAATGCTTCCAACTTAGCCTCGCGATGGTTGGGCAGTCTAAAAGAAAGTGTTGAGATGATTCCATTTCATCTTGCTCTTGGAAGCTGATACAAAAGAATCAGTTGAAATTCCTAGTCTCACCGCATTAATACCAATCGCGCAATAGCCTATCAGAACCCCCATCACTAGCCCTTGAGAGGTAACGTGTTTTAAAGTGCCCTATAAAAACATTTGCTGCAGCATAGAAACGTCTTCATTTCCTTTTTTATGTTGCAAAAGGACCCGGTTTCCCTCATCCTAATAGCAGTTCGTGCTGCGACAATTCTGTATGCAATATCCGCAGGCGCTGTGTTCAACACATGTATGTTAAGCGTCAGTGTAAGTGTGGTTCCTAATGCTCCGCTAATTCATGTTTTACAAGTGTGGCCTTCTCTGTTGAGTTCCACCTAACCAGGACTCCTTGCAACAATATCGGCTTAAATCTGAATTCACAGAGCTTATGAATTAATTTGGACGAGAGACCCCACCTTTTACCGATAGCTCCCCTACAGCAATACAAGGCAGCCGACACCTTTCCAACCCTTTCCTCAATGTTAGGCGTCCACGACAGCCGCCGCTGATCGCCCCTGGTTACGTGGTTCAGGTAACCTTGAGCCAGATCAAAAAGGGTGTATAGAAATCGTACTTTGACCAAAAGTTCCACATCATCTACATAGACGATAACCCGACAGCCCACTTTTCCGAGTTCCTCTAAAAGGTGGTTGCAATCCAGAGCAAGGGAGAGAGAACACCACCTTGTGGAGTGCTCCTATTGACTCTGCAGATTCTTTCCTACTCTTCTGGGACAGTTCTGCCACCAAGTAAGCTGTATATAAGCCTTATTAGGTTGGTTTCCACCCCCAGATTATGAAAATACTATACTATTGCCACTGGAGTGACATTGTTGAAGGCTCTCTCGATATCGAAGAATGCCCCTACTGCATAATCTTCATGCGTGAAGGCTTCCTGTGACCACTTTACCAATGTGTGCAGGGCGGTCTTCACCGACCTTTTCTTGCAATAACCATATTCAGCTCTTGAAAGACAGTCACGAGGAATCGCGTTTCTTATGTCTATCAGTCTCTCTAGCGTTTTTAGCAAAAGCGTGTTTAGCAAAAGCGAAGAGACTGGTAGGCCTAAAATCCCCAGGGGAAACATGAGAGCCTGTCCGGCCTTCGGGATGAAAGCAACACCGACTACCATCCAAGTCTTTGGGATGTACCCGGTCCTCACGCAGTTCGCATAAATAGGATCCAACCAATTGCACAATTGCTGCGCAGGTATGATGCCATCGGACCCCGGCGACTTTAATGATTTGAACGAATTTATCGCCCAGGCCGTTATATCATGATGATGTTTTTTTATTTAATATTTTGAATTATTTATTGCTCAAATATGCTAAATTTTGTGTATGTAGTTTAAATCCTTTTATTTTAATGATTTTAAAAACGTTTCATTTAGAAATTCTGATAAAATCTAAGAACAATTGAACAAATAAAAATTGTACAAGTTTAAAAGAAGAAGGTATTTATACCCTACAATCGTCCAAAAGATCGGAGAAGGACAGGACCTGGGGGAGATTCTGTAACCAGTTAGCGACAATTTTCGAACCGCTATCGCACCTTTTGACGCAAAAACATTTATATAATGCGTCAAAAAGTGCGATAGCGATCCGAAAATAATAACTAACTGGTTAAAGAATCCCCCTCCTGAAGTACAATATATCGCAAAGAAGTACATTTGACTGCACTTCGAAGTACGAAGTACAAGAGCGAAAAAAGAAGTACTGTACTTCCGAAAGAAGTACGGCTGGTCACATTACTTAATATGTATATATTTATAGCGCGTCTACCATTCAATTGCTTTACTCACTGCTGGCCCAAGAGCGTGTTGGCAGGCTAGTTGTGAGGAGTGTGCATACGTACGTATGCATGATTCAATAAAAGAAAGGTTTTATAATAAAATAGTCTTCTCGCTCCCACACATAAAATCGGCTCCTTTACTTGTGCATAATGTTGCTGACTCTATAGTTTTTAGTCATATTGGTAGTAAAACCTAAAGTTCTTTTATACGAAATATTCGTTGGCATCACTGACTCGTTTTTGTCTTGTCGTTTACATTAATTCGTTGACATTTGCCATTCTGATTGCGTTAATTCTGGTAAGTTTTGCAATAAATTGCTATTATTTTTTAATTTACTAATCTATTTAAAGTATTTATTTACAGAATATCATTTCGTAGCTACCACGGCGAGTTTCTATAGGTTTTTTTGGTTTTTGCCTGTCCAAGTGCTGCGCGACTACATTTGCATTCCAAACGCAAACGCACACGTAAGTTTATTTAAAAAAATAGCTGAAAAATTATTATAATTATTATTATTGTTCCGCATCAAGCATTTGAACAAAAGCATGCGAAAAAAATACTGAACCAAGTCCATTTTTGTCCAGTAAGCTTTTTTCGTCGTAAAAAATTTTATAAAGCTTTCAAAACATAAAACTTGTAATTAATTAAATACATATATGTATGTGTTAATTGTTACATGCTTATAATTAATTTATTGATTTTATATCTATTTACAGATATCTTATGCAAATATGAATGTGATTTTGTGTCCAAAAAGCAATAAAAGTGGTTTTTCTCGATAGAGTTTCCACTATAACCACGTTGTTTTATTTGTTGTTTTGGTACAGGTTTGACAAAAAAATTTATCAGCTTGGTAAAATCTCAAATTACTTATATTTAAATTAATTTACATAAACAACATAAAATCTTAAAAATTGTAAAACTAGGAAAATTCAAATAATTATTTTTTTATCTTATACACAGATTGCAGTTTTAGCACTGATAACAAACACAATAGCTTAATACAGCGTGTTACGTTTTGGTCAGTATTTCGATTAAAACATCAAACATCAAATATATCCAAAACTTGCATTAAATTAATAATACGCATTTTACTGCAAATTCCATTCTTTGTCCATTTTTTCTCTACCTTTCTACTACTATTTTCAGAAAGGCCGATCACATTCTTCACCTTTATCCCTACTTCCTAAATACAAATCTGGATAAAGGAGTGTCCAATATGAGCTGTCACAATTTACATAACCTTGTATTATTGAATCATGGTACGTATTTATGTATGTATGTACATATCAATTCTTCATTCAAACAAGCAAATGTCGTTGGATTGTTTTCGAAATACAGAATCATGACTTCGGCAACCCATCAAACATGCCTTCAGCAACAAATCAAATGGCTTTCAGCAACAAGTCAGATGACTTTCAGCAACAAGTCAAACCACTTCTGCAACAAATGAACTGCGGCGTCTTGCCTTCGCCAACCGTCCAAATGCAGTATCGTGCTATCGGCAGTCAATCAAATACGGTGGTTGCTCGTTCGCGCACGTTCACTCAGAATACTGGTTTGCCGAAGTAAATATCAGTATGAGCTGTTATAAGTATAGTTCACTTGCGGTGCCTGTATTTGCCAGCACTGCACGCTATGCGCTGGTGTTCGATCATCCCCCGTTTTTAATGTTAGCAGGCTTAAAGCATCGTTTGCCAATCTCTGCGAAAATGCAACAACAACGATATGATCCTAATAGAGATCTGATTCAATGTACGATCCGCTGTGTTAGCATTGACAAATTAATGTACACACAAACAGATATTCTGCCATTTGTTTCTCTTAACTTATGTTCAGTATTTATTTAACTGAATATTATTTCGTTTAAATCTACTTTTCTGCATTTAGTGAGTTCATTTTTATAATTTCGTTTTCCTCGTGCTTGTTGTATAAAATTAGTGTTGCCAATCCCAATAAGGGTGAGATTACGATAATCGGGCGACAAATTTTGACTATGCCATTGGAAAGCTGGGCTCCTCCGCTTGTGTAATATACCCAATTTCAGGTTCCGGGGCTTCTAGTTTAAATATATTTAGCGTTGAATGTTCTTTATTCGATTTTTTTTAATAATGATATCTTTTGAACTACATATCCGATGAAAAAATGTAATGTGTCAAAATAAAGACAAATAATTCATCTTTCAGTTCATGTAACTAATGTATATTAGTTTTCATGTTTTAAACTCCAAAATATTAAAAAACGAAAAAAAATTCGTAATGTTTTTTATAAAATAACCTTTTTTGAAAAACTTACGGAATTAATGCTAAAGAAATGTACATTATTTAGAAATTACAAGTTATTATATTAAATTTGGTATAAATATTTTATTATGATCTGCTTTTGGGGTTTAAGAATTCGGTGATAATAAAAAATTTAAACCAAGTGACAACCTTACAACTATTACAATAGTTCATTAAATAAGGTGCCCTCTTCGCCGACAACACAGAAAGCAGAATTATGCATAGTAGGTAAGGTGTAGCATAAGCACATCGCCCTTTTTACTTTAATTGTCATGTGCAGTATTTATTTTTTCTTTATTATTTATTTGCTGTTTTTTAATTATGGAGATATCGGCTCCAGTATCAATTAAAAAATTTGAGTATGAATTGTTTAATGATGTTCTTGTAGATATATAGCTGTTTAAATTTAGATTAAGTACGCATATTTTTCTTTTTGTTAATTTTGAAGTGGAGTTTCCTGGTTTTCCGTTGCGGTTATGGCACGCACATTACGGTTCTGGTTGTAGGATCTATTGCCGTTTTGGGCTTGTGATCCTCTCCGGTTATTATTGTTGTTGTACGACCTCGAGTTATTGTTATATCTCGGTTGTGGTCTGAATCTCCGATTTTGGTAATTTCCATAGTTGTTACTACGGTAACCTCCACGGAAATTACTCCTGTACTGACCTTGCTGTCGTACATTTAAGATCGTATTTGAGTTGCCAGTGATTTCGGTACAACTATTAGTGAATTTCGATATTGCGTCGTTCATCGTTGTGAACGTACCTGCTTGCATAATCATTTTAACCTTGTCATTAGAGCAGTTTTTACACATGGCTTTAACTGCTGCCTGTGTTGAATATCTTGTGGCCAAGTCTGGGTTTAATCCATCAGAGATATATGCTCCTTCTAACGACCTTGTGATTTTTTCAATCTCTGCTGTGTATTGGTTAGCCGTTTTGCTACGCTGTTGGATGTTCAGTAGTTTAGCGGTCAAAACCTCCACTGATTCTCCCTTTATTGCGGTATGTAATTTGGTTCTTATTTGGGCGATTGTGGTCTCATTACTGATAAAATTTCTTGCTGTACCTTTCAGCTTTGTTTTTATCATGGTAATGGCCAATGCCTCGTGTGTATCCTTGATTTGCTCGAGTATATCAAGTGCATCTAGGAAGCTATGCAGATTTTCTGGTTTACCATCAAACTCTGGTAGTAATGACGAAGCAGTTTTGATAAATTCTACTACGGTTTGTGGCATTGTGACGTGTATTATCGGTATTTCTATTTTAAGTTCTTCCACCGGTGTGGCTTGAGTTAATGAAGGTGAGTTGGTTCGGCTAGGAACACGTTCAGACAGAAGTAGTACAAAATCTATTTGAATTTCTTCTTTTGTTGTATTTGGTACATCAAATTCTAGATTGTGTCTAGCTAGAGAAGATACAAGTTTATCTCGTACGGCGGAGAAAAATTGGTAAGCTTCTCTTTGATGTTCTTCGGTGAGTATGTTATTTACGGATTCGATCACCTGCCTTATGCCATTTAGAGCTTCTAAAATTATATTCAGATGCTTTGTTATGGTTTCTGGTGATATTGGAGCACTTTTGTTTATGCACTTATACGATTTATTAGCTTTAATTTTTTCTTCCAATAATGTGTCATGGATGTCTTTCCACTGATTCATTTCTATTGGGAAAGTTACACGCGTTGTTGCACATTGTTTAATTGTCTCAATTTATTTTTAATATAATTTTTTATCAAAATTGCAATTGCAACAATTAAACATGTAGCTACACATGCAAAAGCAGTCAACCACTTATCGGAAACTTCTTCCGCGTTTTCTACAATAGAATGTGGTTCATATTTGACTACTTTAGTTTCATAGGTTTTTTCACCTGAGGTTTCATTTCCTACCTCATAACCTGTTATTCCTATTAATATTCCGTTTAGTGCAATTTTCCACCAAGTCATGTTTGAAAGAAAATAAAATTTCGATTTTAATATTTTATTTTTATTTATTCATAAACTCGTCATTTAATGTACAAATTTTAATATTCTTCAGGGAATGTTTTCCTTATTAATCTATTTACTTCTTCTGCCAATGTGGAAGGATATACTAAGTCTTCCATAGTGGGTTCCCTACCCATACCTATACGTAACCAAAATTGTTTTAAGTGATTTAAATGGGATCTATTACTTCCCCTAATTCGTGATCTTGATCTACGAGTTTCTGAGTTTTCACACTCTAGATCATCTACAATTTTGTTTATTGCCTCGTAGTCAAGATCATCGGGCAATGCACTATCCATGAGAAAAAGGTTATTAAAAGTATATGAATTTTAACATAAGCGTTCAAATTTACTTTAAAAATTTATTGTTTAAAAAATTTTTATTCTTTATTTGTGTTTTAACATTTTTAATTTCCTCTTGTAATTTTAATCTTTTATCTGAGCTATTAGCAAAGTTAAGTTGTTGATATAACTTTGCTAATTCTACTCGGCTTTTTACTTTTCTTCCTGCCCTTTTTCTTCTATGTACAATTTGTGGGGCAGGAATTTCTGAGATATCTTCTGTTTTATTTAGTTTGTTTCTTTTCCTATACTCTTCAATATTAATCGGTTTAGGTCCGATTTTTTCGGATTTGCGACTCTCGAGGATCTGTTTTGTACCTTCAATAAGTGTGTCTACACACTTTTGAAAAAGTCTATTGATTTCTTTATGATATTTTTTATCAGACTCCTCTTCGGTCGAAATCCTTTGCATTATTTTTATTGTACAGAGAGAGAAGAGAGAAAAAAAAAATTTCAATAATTAATTTTTAACCTTTACCCCTAAGCAAATTACTGCTATTTAGATGGCGGCCATAAGGCGTGCCAGAGTTTTCTAAGAGGTTTATATTCTTTTTATTTATTAATCATTTCAAAAAATTTTTTTTTTTTCTTTTCTACCTTACGCTGCCGTTTTGTCTCCAAATTTCCAATATTTGCCGCCAGTCATATCACGAAATTATCAATATTTGCTGCCAGTCATATTACCAAATTACTAATATTTGCTGCCAGTCATATTACCAATATTCCACTTCGTCGTCGCGCGTCGTCGATGTCTTCTATTTTTGGGGTTCAATCCTTGGGTTGATATCCTTAGTGTGTTTCCATATTCCACTTCGTCGTCGCGCGTCGTCGATGTCTTCTATTTTTGGGTTTCAATCCTCATAAATTTGGATTTTATTATTTTTTTTTTTCGGTTAGCGGTGCCGCTATGAGCCACATAAATTATTTTATTTAACTACGGCTGGCGATATCGCCTTGTAGAGTCGAATAAATTATTTTATAAAAATTTTTAATTATTTTTCGGCTGGCGGTATCGCCTTTTAAAGCCAATAATTTTTATTTATTTTATGAGCCTGGCAGGATCGCCATATAGCAAATAATAAGTTATTGGTTGGAGTTTGATCACCAATTGGTTTACTTTATTGATTTCACTTTCTTTTATACCAAATTCTTACACTAACACTTACAAATTATTTACGAACTAGAATGTATACAAATATACTACTAATACCTACAAACTAACTACATAACTCTAAAATATGCTAAGTCAACATATGGTTGCAATAAATATATAAATATGTCAGTCGCATTGACAAACTGACGTTGTGGATCAGTTAGTCACTGCGACTGTCTTTGGCGGTGTCTTTGACCGTCCGCACAAGTGTAACAAGATCCTCGCTATGTGCGATGAATGCAGTCTTTGCATAAACTCCCGCTGAGTTCAATGTAACTGATTTGGGTAAACTGTTGTTTGTGTACATTCCTATTTGTTTATACATTACTTATG
>NW_016157491.1:0-32067 GCF_001687245.7 Rhagoletis zephyria
CAAAAATCTTGATTACTCGAGTAACTGAACTTTTGAGTAATCATTATTTGCAATTAATCGAATAATTGAGTTATTCACTTTATGATTAATTAAAATTTTGAGTAATCAATTAATCGCACAGCCCTAATACAAACACCTGCTAAATTGAAAACATTTTCCTAAATTATGTGGATCAGTTCATTCGTCCAGATATTTAATTGACCTTGTTGCCTATTTTGTGGCGTTTTTCTTTGGCTGGTCAAAAAAAAAAAAACTTGTTTATGCGTACAAACAGACACAACTGTGTAAATATAGTGTACGAAAATGTATGTATGTAGTGCATATGGACATATAGGCAGTTACGTATGTACATAAGTGTATTTTTTTTATATTTCTTTCACAGCACGTGTTGCTGTAGGCACACTTCATTTGATTGCCCCAGCAGAGGCCAGTGTTAATTTAATTTATTGTTCCGGCAATGAACAAAACTAGTTACAAACATATCAAAGTGTAAATATACATATACATAAAAGATCATGTCGAATTTTCATACTCAGACAATAAAAAAAATTGAATTTCAAGTTTTACAGGTAAAAATGAAAGTCGGGGAATATTTTATATTGTTTTTATTGAGTAGGTACTTGCAAAATACATTGAACAGGTAAGGTATCAGTAGAGCAGTTAATTTCATTTATTTTCAAATTATTTGGTCTCGAAAGTGTAAAATATATGTATTTAATTTTTTCTCACAAAAAATCTAAATTGTTAAAATGTATTTTCATGTGAAACCTTTTTCCATACAAAACAAGCGATTGAATATCTTTTGAAAATTTATAAAAATTAAATTGAGCGAAAACCCAAAGCATAGCCAAAGAAAAGTAAAAGATTCAACAATGAACAGCAACAACTGAACAAAATGAAAATAAGGGCGCACGAATTTCGATGTGAAGCAAAACTCTCTGTAAAAAAAAAACCTGTAATTATTGTACCATGGAAAATGAGTATTTTTTCAGGAGAGCAATGTTGTAAAAAATTTTGTTGTCATTAGGAAAACGTGTGGCATTCGACACTTGGTTAAAGCCAGTATCCTCTGCTTCCCAGAGTACCACAAAAAATCAGATGTTTGCTTAAAACGATAATATGATCAAATTTGTGATCTGGACAAGGACAAGAAGGTAAAACATGCATTTTCAAAGGGTTAAGTGTAGATAACATCAAACACCTTTTGCACCGTGCAAGGGCAACATTTTTTGGTAGAAATGAAATCACCACAAGTGTAAATGAGCTTTTTTATATGCAATTGCTAACGCACCCTTTTTTAAATTTGTGAATAAATTAATTTCATATACATACATGTGTACGTATGTATGTATGTAGTTAAATCCAAGTATTCGATTGTTTTAGAATTAAAATATATTTTATGAATAAACTCAGAGGTCGTTTAATATTAAATGGAAAAAAATGTAACTTTAGTAGTTGGAAAATTAAACAAAAAAGTAAATTATGTCTGCCGCCACTAGCTAAATGTGTGTATAGGTATGTACAAATGTACATATGTAAGTACTCTTGAATGAGCAAATATATGAATACAATGCATTTGCACTTGAACTTCCACGCAAACAGCATCAACACTCGCGAGACTGTGTTTTCAAGTGTAGTATGGAACATTGATAACGCAACAACAAAGTTTTTTATAGTTTAATTTCTATTATTCTTGCGCGGCAGATTTGCGCTTCAACTGAGTGATAGCAGTTGAAAAAATGCGTTAAAGTGGCAAACAATGACTGGTGAACAAAGTTCTACTCCGCTGCCAACCACAACCACTCCTCCGCTGAGCTGCACCTCCAACTCACGCAGGCTTGCAGACTGGTCGGGTACACTTGTCGTTCTGCATGTATGTACATACATACATACATATACATATCTAAGTACATATATTGCATGCGGTTGGATAAATTAACTCGAATTTCAAGTTGCTATAATAATATTGCACTTGACGAATCAAGTCGACGACATACATACATACATACATACATACATACATTTGCAATGGAAACCACAACTTTTAAAATTTAAATATATGTATGTATATAGCATGCATACATACAGATGCTCTCATAACTTGAATAACGGCGCACATGCATACATATGTACGTAAAAATCGGTGCGTGCGGCTTTACTTGTGGGAGTTTGCAGTGGGAGTCGGCGGCGCACACACTTGTTCGCGGAGATGGACAAAAAGTTGGCGGGGCAGGCGGTAGGTAGCCTAGCAAATAGCGAAATAAAAATCTGCTTATAAAAGCAAAATCAAATTAATAAAAATCAAATTGGTGTACAATAGCACAAATCTGCTTGTCTGCCTAGCGGCGTTGATTTGAAGTGAAGTGAGCGCTAGCAGCTGAGACAGCTGCCGAGAAGCGGGTGCAGGTGGTTGGTGTAGGGCGCGTGGGAAGAGTGGTGTGCCGACCGACATTTGTTATTATCGGAGATGATGAGAGTTGAATAGAGCTAGAATTCGTCGCCGTTTATTTAAACTGAGCTTACAGCCTAACGGTTTCGAACCAACGCTGATGGAATTTATCTCATACGAGTATCTTACGAAAATTATGAAAGCAGGATACACAGTTTTTTTGTCAATATACTTGATGGCAATACAATTTTCAACTCTCTGAGGCCCACAGTGCATTTTGATTGGAACGCAGTGGAAGATGTCGGAGAAGAAGCAGAGCAGCAATGGTTGGCTGAATTGCAGACTGGCTGACTGACTGGTTGTTTGTTGCCCTCTTGTGCCAGTTGTCGTTTATTAGACTCATAGATGACAACAGATGTCTTCGACTTTCCAACAATCGGTTGCGTATCTGTTTTTGGAAAGCGACAAACGCCCACAAGTGATATCGCAACTCGCAATATGGCAATTGATGTTATGAAAAAAAATGCTAGTTTTTATGCTAGTTGCTGCCATTGCGGTATTGTGTCACCGACCGTAAATGCGTGGTATTGTGAGATTTGCGTGGAGCAGCCCAGAGGTGGAAAAAAGAATCATTTTGCCACAAAAAGAAGGAAGTTGAAATAAATAAAAATCAAAATTTGATAAAATAATATACATAGAGAGCAAAGCAAAACGAAATAGAATATATAGAATAAAAATTTGAATAAAATAAAAAAACAATTGGTGCTTTATTTATTTTGATAAGTGATTTGCATCACTGCATCGATAAGTACATCGATTTTTGATTGAAGTTAAAGCATTGATGAGGGGCCACACCCAGACCTCAGGAACTCATGTCGAAGAAGACTGAAAATGCCATGTAAATTCTTTTATTCCAAACCTATTCATCATCTTCATAATCTTTGCTTTTCAATTGAATTAAGAATTTATGTAAAATTTTCCCGCAGATTTAGGAGTCTGTGAGACCCCGTATCCACGCTAGTGGTACCAAAAACTATGTCCATACTGAAGGATTAAAAAAACGATACCTTGAACATGATTGCACTGGTTTACAACAAAATGTTCTATAGATGCCACTATCCAATTCCTATGTAGAATTGCTCGGTGTTTAAGTTTGATTTTTTTTTAATTTTTTCATTAAAACAAAAAAAAAAACTGGAATGATTAATTAGTCCGAAACTATCAGACCAATCGGAAAGTGATGTATATATGGTTTATGGAGAATTTCATTAGCTTTCATTTGCCGTATTTCATATTAAGATTTTTAAATTGGTTCGAAAGATATACATACGTGATTAAATGGAACCAATTTTCGCTTTAAGCTGAATAACGGCAAATTGCAAATGTCTCGAAAACGTTTGCATAGAAAAAAATTAACCTGATTTTCGGAATCACAGAGCAATTCTGCATTGAAACTGGATCGTGGCGTCTGGAGAACGAAAACCAAACTAACATTTATGATCCAGTGTTATTGGAAAAAACGATGCACCCGAATGTCGATGTATCGCTTACATCCCTAGTTGCCATAGTATCTTAACCATTTTCAAAATTGTTAGTCTTTAAACGACACACACTGTACACTCATGGACAAAAGTATTGACACAGAGAATTTTTCGCAAAGTATGCAAAGCTTTTTATTACAATTTCTTACCGCAAATTTTTTATAAAAATTTATTTCTTACTACAACAAAAAAACATAAAAATAAAATCTCTAAACTTTGTGCAAAACTCAGGAAAATTCAATAAATTTGCAACGTTTTAAACCAGGAATGCCCAGCGCAGGGCACTTGCTTACGAAGTTCTGCCAGCGTTGGGCAATCATCGTTCTAAACAGATTTCTTAGAAAAATTCTAAGTATGTATGCACTTTTATAGCCTATTCAATTTTAGTATAAGCCAGCTTGAAGTTGTTTTTTGGCAATTTTTTCATGCAAAGTATGTTCGACAATTTTTTTTGTATGGAAAAAGTTTACATAACGCAATGTTACATTTGTTCGGCAGAGTGTGTTCGAATAAAGAGTAATAAAGCGAAGCGCACATTGGCGCGATTCGGTCGTTGCGAATCCGCAAGCCCAAAAATTACCCATACATTTTAATGCGCTAGCGCACACTTGCACGATTCCGTCGCTGCGAATTTTTCGAACATTCAATGTTCCTCTCTATTGACGCGTTCGAAACGCGGCTTGCAGCGTTTTGAAGGCGTCAAAGAAGAAGAAGAAAGGTGTCACAGCAATAAAGGCAAAGAAAAAAAAACGGTGTAATGTACAAAAACTAATAAAAACGTTCGTAATAATAGTATTTTGTACGATTTGGGCACGCCGAGTGCGAAAATACACGAAATAAAGGGAAAATTGAGTGAATTGTACATCGGAAATCGACGCGAAAAAATTGCTCAAGTGTGCGCACGTTTGCGGATTCGAAGTTAACAGCCGAATTCGTAACGTATTCGCAACGATGGAATCGCGCTAATGTGCGCTTCGCTTAAAACACATTTTTTTTATTTCGATTGATTTTCCAATGCACGATTTTCCACTCAATTGATCATACGCCAGTCGTTCCAACAAATGGGCAACAGCTACATTACTACCCACTCAGCCAGCAAACTAGCCAGTCCATCAGCTCGCCAACCAGTCAGTCACTCATCCAGTCAACCGCGCGAATAATCCAACGAATAAACAAAACTCGAACATTAGTTCAGCTTGCTATTTGCTAATTCAATTGAAAAACCATAACAATTTATTGGCATTGTATATATGAGAGTACATATGTAAATATGTATGATGACCATATGTATGTACCTACATACATACGTACATAGGCTTGGAAACCAATCGAATCGAATCGAATCACATCACATCACTGAGCTCATCAAAATTGACGAATAGTGATGCAACATACTGGGGGAAAAAAAACAAAACAATAACAACTAAAATCAAAATACATATGTAACAATTTTCAATGCACTGCAAATTATGAGCTAATAAAAGTGATACGCACAAAATGTTGCAACTGAATTATTATAAAAATAGCAGGTAGTGAGTGCATCATATTGCACCATTGGGGGCATTCCTAGTACGTACGAGTAAATATGTGGGTAAGTAAACATGTGTGTGAGAGTGTATTTACATAAGTCGCTAAGTAGAAATTGAATTAAGTTTAGCTGATTATGATGTACTCGAAAGCTGAGAAATAGAGAAAACAAAGATGTTTGGCGCTGCATTTTGAGAATTTATTTATTTATTCTTCCTCATCAATTTATTTATGCATTTAAATATTTATTTATTTGTTTTACCGACCACACTAACTTTTTAGAGTGTCCAACTTTGACTGTTCGCTTGTGACGCTATTTTTAAATCGCACTACGCCGGCCATTTGCTGTTTTGTTGGCCAACCAACACCCATGGCTAGCGGTATGCATTCATAACCACCACACATATGTACATACATACATTTTTATTTACAAATTATTTTTGGGGGACAACAACAACAACAAAAGCATCACCTACACACGAGCTGAGCGCGAATCTTGCGTTGATCTCTACAAAGTTGAATAAAAAGTCCTGCACATACGTACATAAATATGCAAATGTGTGTATGTGTTCATACATATGCATATCAGTGAAATATGTATGTATGTATTAAAATCGTGGCCCTATTTGCCGGGAACTCAGCCATGTGTAAATAGTTACATTTATGCTTACAAACATATGTACATACAGTATTGGCCAATACAATAGCGCTGCCATTTCAAAGTGATATTGTTTGCCACTCATGTTTATTTATTTATATTTAGGAATTTTCAATTAAAATACAGTTCATTCTCTAACAAAGCTTATATATGTAAACCCAAGTTTAAAACTTTTTAATAGACTACAAAAAGTTCAACAAATTTTCACCCAAATTTTTTCTCAGTAGTGTTCGAATTTTTATGAGTACACAGCTTTATAGCCCATTCAATTTTAGTCAGGCAATGTGTAAGTTTCGAGTGGCTAAAAATTGCCGTTGATTTCTTAGATTTTTTTTCGCCGAAGGGGTTTCCTCCATATAAAAATCAATTGTGTTTATTCGTCATATGGAAGCAAATGCGACAAAAATAATCTAAAAAATCAACGGTAATTTTTGGCCACTTGAAACTTGCACATTATCAATTTAAAATTGAATGGGCTATAAAACTGCGTAGATACTCAAAAAAAAAAATCTAACACTTTGAAAAGGGGGTGCTATAGATATGGCCAATACTGTATGTACATATGTAAAAGTTTTTCTTTTCTTTTAGTTGCGCGATTTTCTGCTCCTCACTGCATTGCGAATGCGAATTCAAGCACTTTTGCTGCGCTAAATCTAGAAGACAATTGAGTTTGTTGCATTCTATCTTGAAATCTACTACTACGTTCATAGTGCAATCGTTTTTTTTTTGGCTCTCCCCCCGCCCCCTTAACTCTCCGCACGTCATTCATTGTGTGTCTGATTTGAAAGTTACTTCATTTACATTTTTGGGTTTTTTCCCTTTTGGGCAATTCATATTTTCAGCAGCTCCGATGCTCGGCTCCTCCTCTGCTCAGTGGAGTGTGTCCGATCAACAATCAGTGTTGCTTTTTGTTGTTATTGTTTATACATATATTGCAAACAAGTGTTTCTTTATATTGGCCATACACTCTTCTAGAATCTAGAATCATACATTCAGAGAACTTCTGTTAATTGTGAGAAGTGGCGCTACGGCTGAGTGAAGTTGCACTATACTTATATTTAGCTTCATTTGGCAAGTCATAAAATTGATGAATTGACTGATGATTCAATTGTAATGAGCCAATTGAATGAAAAAACTAATTTACTAAAAACCTCAAATAATCTTAAATGTTTGGTGAAGTTTGGTAAAAGTTCCAACTATTCGTGTGTTCATTGCTCAGACAACCAGGTCAATATTTCAGTAATTTGGCAATGAAAGTGTGGTCTAAATGAATACCGCCTCTGCCGGCCGCACAACTAATAGTTATATATCTGTCGCGTTATTATTGAAATACATATTTAAGTGGACCCTGGTAGGCTACACTGAAAGAAATAAAAAGGTCTAAAAAGAAATTCTTCTAGTCTCTCATTCTTCTTGTGCAGTGGCCGGCCATCTCTTTAGTTTTTCGTTCCCTTAGTTTCACCAAATTTAAGAAAACCGAAGACATACATATGTAGTGCCACTTGGCTCTCAACGAATATTTGTAGTGATTTTTCCTCATACAGCCTTACTATTCGGTATTAGACAAGCAATCATCGAATTGAAGTCGTCAGGCTGGCGATATGATACATGATCTCCTTTGTCTATCTTTGAGCTATGAGCTCTTCAAACACTTCACTTTACACTTATTCTGGGCCGTTGTTAAAGACCTGTTGGAGAATCAACGGCCTATGCAAAAAGCGAAGTAGCGCTCCTCAAGAGTAGGTTTTTAGATACTATGCATCATCTAATCTAGGAGAACGTACTAAAGCTTTCTGATCCTGGTCCTATTTAATGGCAATTAGATTCCTTCCTCATTTGTTTGCGTTCGACTAATGTTTTCTGGCAGCGACAAGTTTTTTTGCAAGGGTTTTGATAGAAAACTCTCTCGTTAAAGAATTTTAGTGACATTGGCCCATTGATAGGAAACGAGGTTTTTCACCTCAAATTATTAATTAAATCGGATGCAAATGACCTCGGCAGCACGAGAAGCTGGAGCGTTTGTAAAGAGCTTTCCTCATTTGCAGTTAGCTCGTGCCAGGATAAGGACACCGCACCTTCGTTCCTAAGAGAGATCAATGCTTACTTAGCTTCATGCGATGCGGATTTTGGAACACGGTACTTATATATGTATGTATGTAGGTATGTACATATTTTGATTCTAACATTTCTCGTTTAACCTAAAATGGCGATATGACAGGCGCAATCGACAACGGAGGCTGACACAAATAGCGTCGCTACTTCAGATGCTGGCCGATTTCTTCGGCAATATGTATTTCGGAAACAAACGACTGAGAAAAGTTGTTGATTTGCATTGCAATCAGCGATGTACAGAATTTTTCGGTATTTATCAGTAACACATCAGACAATTTTCCGCTTATAAATCAACAAAAGTAAAAAGAATCCGAAAGCAAATGAAGAGTGAAAAACGTTTGCGGTTTTCCGCTTGTGGCGCAGTTGAACGAACGTAAAAGACCTGGCCGAGGAGGTGTCGGCGAATATGTATGTGCATATATATGTATATACACACCTGTAAATATCACGCTTTCCGCGTTTGGTTTACAACTTTATCTCATTTTTTATTATTTTCCTGCTTGGCACTTAAATTGGCGGTGAAAAAAACGTAGAGGCAGACAAAAGTGTTCGCTATAAAATCGGCAGTGAAAATCAATTTCGATGTAACGAAATTGGCAGTCAGCGCTGGTTGAAAAATGGCAAACAACAACCGCTCTATCAGCATCGTAAACAGCAGCAACAACAACAGTGGATAGACTAATGGCGGCACTGCTGCAGAAGAAGTTCAATGTGCAACAAGCAAGTTGACGAAATTAGCTGCCAATAAAATGCCGATCGGGTGGCACCCCGGTGGGCATCAACTTATACACATCTACACACATGTAAGCTCTCCAAAGCCCATGTCATATGCACCTACATATACATATGTACATACACATGTATATGAGCGTGTTTTGGCGCAACGACTGACGACTGAAGCGGCGAGTGCAGCGCAGCGCTGATGGTTGCCATTTAAAAATAGCAGCCACTAATTGAGTTGCGCGCCGGCGGCATCCCAACCAACAACAACACAGCGCAACACAACCGCACCCAACGAAATCCAATGACACCGAATGGGCTCCACACCAAAGCAAGCCATTAGCCACAAGGCGAGAAAAACTGCCACCAAACCGAAATTGTGGCAAAATGCGGGAACCCAACAGCGATTGCGAGAGAACTGGGCGGGTCGGGGCTGGGTGTGAGGTTGAGACTGAGCCATGGAACCATAAAATTCTATACCATAGACAGGCCGATTGAATTTATTTTGGCATTTGCACTGTTGCTTCAGTTGCCAAAGTTTATTGAGGAAACGAAAACAAAAAGGAAATGGAAGGCAATGAATGGAAAAAAATCAAAATCGAGCAAACATTCGTGGAAAGAAAATCTGCTTAGAAGTTGAGGAAATAGTGATCCTAGATACTGTGGCCAAAGCAACGAAGACAAAAGATGACAAAATAAAAGCAAAACCGAAAAACTCGCGGTCGCTGATCGTTGATCTATTTTTGGATTGACTGTCGCCAGCGTCATCGCTGCTATTGTCCGCGAATGGCCGACCGAACGATGCAAGAATGTCGCCGCTCTTCTCCGACGTCTTTGTCAAGTGGCCAACCAAAATACCGCTGTTTTCTAAAGAAAAGTTGAAATGAAAATCTAAAAAAATACTATATGTAGGTTAGGGTGGTCCAAAAGTAAAGTCGGAATTTTAATGCCGCCACCCGCTAGGAGTGTTATATACCAAAAAAAAATATACCCCTATATTTTATCTTGAAATCAAAAAATATTTAGGGAGTGCTCAAAGCGCTCAAAGTTTTACAACAACTTTTCGTAGAATTCTTGAAAATCAATATTTTTCGAAAAAATTTTTCGGAAAATTCTGTTTCTCTTCAGGAGATTCCCAATAATAACCAGAGTTTTCGGATCGAAAAATACTGATTTTCAAGAATTCTATACCATTTCTAAGAAAAGTTGTTTTTGCCCCATATAAAATACATGGCAAACTTTGGGCGCTTTGAGCACTCCCTAAATAATTTTTGATTTCATAATGAAAATAATAGGAGTATATTTTTTTCGGTATAGAAAATTGCGACTTTGCTGTTTTTGGACCACTCTAATGTAGGTGCATATTTCATTTCGAAATAAAAAAAACAGGGAAAGCAAAGTACACAGCAAAATTAGAGAGCATTGATTTGGCCTGACGCAACTGGTAGCGGAATATTCATAGAAACAGCTGAAATAAATCCAGTACCTCGTCTGCAAAATTTATTGAAAAGCGTTCAATGTACTGGATCCGATAGTTCTCGACAGCCAAGGGGTAACTGTAGTCATTTGTCTCTGCATTTTTTTTTTTTTGCAAAAGCTCTTTAAAATCGCTGTTCCCAGCATCATCACATTTTCGAATCTCAAAACTTACGAAAATTTCGCGATTTTTTCTTTCCCATATTTTTCTTTTTGATTTTTTATTTTCTTCTAAAATACCAAACACCCTTCCGCCGATCACTCTGCCTCAGCTAACTGTATGCCATATGTTTTCGGTGTTCGCAATAAATGCTGAAAGTTTTTGTTGGTACCTTTCGTGTATGAAAAAATAAATATGTGTTGTTGTAAAAGACAATTTATTCGTTCGAAAAGAGACGCATTTTATATATGTACATGTGCACCTACATTTAGTGTGTATGTATCTGGCACTAGCGATTAGAATAGATATTTTTATATACAGTTATATAGCAAATTGGTACACATGCACAAAATGTCTGATGCTCTAAAAATTATGAAATCTTTTAGAAAATGCTTACAGGAACTTTTATAAATAAATTTATTTAAAGGCAATACTTGTTGTAAAATCATAATTGATGACGGAGGAATTTTTAAAATCTATTAAAAAAAAATATGACTAATGAACATTGGTTTCAATAACGTAGGCGAATTGAAATACTTGAAGAAAATTTCATACTTAGTACAAAAATTTCAATTTAAATTAGTTCGGCAACCCACTGGGTCCAGCGGCTGGTTTATTGCCCATGTCAGGTAGTTCCAGAGAGGACCACTTATATGTCTACTCATTTGACTTCTTCAGCAGATAGTTAGTCGTGTAGTCTCAGTCCTGTCTTAACTCTAAAAACAACATACCCATACCCAGATTGACAAGAGGTCTTCACAAAAGTCGGAACGGCTGAAGAATTTTGCTTGATAAAAAAAAATGCCTTGTAGAGCAGTGGTTTGAGCCCAATTAGCACCAATCAATGGGTGTTATCATGCTACAACGACGGTATGGCGTTAGGACACAATATAGCCACTAGGTCGCGGTGCTCACCTCTTCAATTTATCTACCTATGGTGTTAGGATGGACGACAGAATCAATTACCACGGCAAGGGGGTTACCTGATAGGGAGTCCCCTTTTGAAGACTACAGTTTTATATAAGCTGAATGAACAAGGCTTCTCAGGCGATTTGGCAATCATCGTAACAGGATGGCATAATGAAACTTTGGTAATTGTTGATAAAAAATATGGAATTACTCGAGCTTTTCAATTAGCGGCGCATCTCGAAAAATCCATACCTCTTCGATACACCATTTTTACATAAGGAAGGTTATAAACAACTGAACAGTTCCGGGCGCCTGAGTAGGTATAGTGTTTGCGTCGAAAACAAGAGAGTTGTCAGAAATGATTAATTAACTTCTCAGAAACTATCAGGGCTATCGAAAAGTGATGTATATGTTACCGGCCGAACCCGATCTTAGGACAAACTAGTTTTACCTAGACTAAACTAGATCAGGGGCCATAGTACTTTTGCGCAGAACACCTTTCCCTCGGCCGCACTTCAAAAAAATAACCCTCTTCACTCCAACTCCAGCTACGCAGTTGGACAGATATATTGGAAAATAGTCTCTCTCGTCTGTCCTTCTACTTGAAATGTTTTGCGATTTTAATAAAAATAACTTCGGGTCATTCTAGTATAACAAAAACCATATAAATCCAAGCTTCAAACATTGTGCAAAATTTAAAAAAGTTCTGAAGAAGCTTTCATACTTTTTATTCCGAATTTTCAAAATACAAGAAAAAATAATAGAAAGTTATTTTGATCGGTTTTAGCTATTACTTTTGTTTATTCGATGGTTAATATTTTTATATCCGAGCGCACTTGTGCAGAAGGGTATTATAATTTTGTTCACATAACGGTTATTTGTAACAGGAAAAACGAATCGAGATAGAATGAAAAGAGAAATCGATTAAGCGGTGACTGTCTGCCCGTCCGTCTGTGCACACGATAACTCGAGCAAAAATTTAGATATCTTAACGAAACTTGGTACGTGCACTTCTATCGAACGTAGGACGGTTGGGTTTTAAAAAGGGGAAATATCGGACAATAACCACGCCTACCTCCCATATAACGGTAATTTTCAGAAATACGAAAACTGCGATATTTTAGTAACTACTGAAGATTATTCATTCAAAATTTATATTTACAATAATTTTTGACGAAAAATAAGAGTATTATGAATTTTACATGTGTATATCTTGGTAATCGCTGCACCAATTTCTTCCAAACTTGGCCGAAAAATTTAAAAATCGAACAATATCCACGCCCACATCCCATATGTAGGTCAAAGTGTAAATCTCAAGATGCAAGAAAATCGCGTCGATTTTTAATAATTTTTTTGACTGGCGGTGTTGTTCCTTTTCTTCCTTGCTCAAAATTTCTTTTAATATGGAAGAAAATGCCTAGCAGCGTCAGCAAAAAAAAAATTTATAAAAATCAGCCCGTATTTCTTCCACCACTGTATGTTCGGGTATGATATATGTACAACTACATACAAATTGCAAACATTCGTTGCATGGAAAAAAGTACGCAGCACCAGGGATGATAAATGAGTTTTTCAATTTTGTACCAAATGACCAAAAAAAGTGTACTAAATAAGCCGAGAAAGTACCAACATTTAAAAGACCATACATACATAGTTACAGTGAAACCCGCTTAAGTACCTAACCCGCTTAAGTAACCAACATTTTTGGGCAGTGTGAATTTTTGAATGTAATCTGAAGAAAATCTCTCTCTTAAGTACCTCCCCGCTTATTTACCCAACCCGCTTAAGTACCTCAATTTGTTGTACCCCATTTACCATTTTACCTACAATTTTCCTCTTTTAAGTGCTCTTTTAAAATTCCTTAAAATATTTACATATTTTGAATCTCAGGGGCAGCGTTACACACCTTCGGCAAAAAAATTATAAAAAATTCACGATAATTTTTAGCCACTTGAAACTTGCACATTATTACACTAAAATTAAACGGGCTATAAAACTGTATACTAAAAAAACACATCTGAGAAAAAATTTTAATTTTCATGAATTTTTTTCTTTAAGTGGTCTATAAAATCTTAAGCATACGTTTACATGGTATTTGATAGGAAATGAACTGTATTATTTAATCGAAAAATCTTAAATAAATACGTATACTTCATTAAATGTTTATGTTTTATTCAAGGATTTACATATTTATGTAAGTTAACAAAAATATGTAACTACATCAATAATTATGTTCGCTTAAGTACCGGCATTGAGGTACTTATATATGAATTTTGAATTGTACTCCAAGTAATTAGAATGTGGTGTTTCGACATAATTGTGCTGCAGTATCGTATCTTGACAAAAATGTATCAAAAATGCCAATGTAGTACCAATGTACTTTTGGCTTCCAAAATGTACCAAAAAAGTACAATTGTACCATCAATTTCATCACTGCGCAGCACCCGCCAAGAAAAAAAGGCCAAAAATCAACTGTCGTTGGTAGCCACTTCAAACTTCCACACTAGAATTGAATGTTTGGAGAAGGACTGGCGTCAGTTGTCACAGAAGAGAAACGTCTGGCGTGCTTTATTGCACTCGACCATAATCGCTTAGGCGGTTACCCCACCAATAAGGAAGTATGTATTGTTACTACCCTGCTTGTTTTCTACAATTCAGAAGTAATGCTATAAGGTGGCGAACGAGAGGTCCATGACCTCGGTGTAAACATTTTATACCACTTCGGCCCCATGTTTAGCTTAATCCATCCATCAGGGCCAATGGCTGAATTACATGTTAGGTAGGTTAGGTCCAATACCGGGGGAAATCGGACGAGGAACGAGATGTTTCACTACGCCCCGTGAAACAAAGGTGTCGAATTTTTAGTTAAAATTACTATTAGTAGATGGTCAAATGCAATGCAAATCGTAGGTTATCAGAATATGGTTGATCAGTGCACTGCTAGAGATTGTGATGATTACTTTAGTGGAGCGACCATAGTTCATTCTGTCAATATTCTAGCAGAATATTTATATTCCTGATCTCATCGAGCAAACAGATATCGAATAAAACAGCTATAGTTGACCATTATTTCTTTATAATTTTCAACTTTTCGAAAATATGTACTTACTAGGGATAATTAATTTTTTCGATTTTTACTATCTCCGGATTCTCTGGATCTCGTTATTTGAATTCCGGGATCTCGGGTATCAGTCCCAGGATTTAAATATTAATTATTTTTCAACAACTTTGAGAGTTCTCCGACCATATAATAAATAATATGTAAATGGGTTTGAAAACAACTTTTTTATTTAAAGTGAATATTGTTTCATAAGTAACAAAACAAAAGACAGTAATTAAATTTAATCATTTAATTTTATTTTTTTAAACTAATAATGTTAGAAGAACGATGTTATCGAGTTTATATTGGTCCTTAACATACCTGTAATTTGTTCAAACCTAGAAATTGCAAAATTTCAAGGCTATTCAAGGATAACATTTTATTTCTGTTTTTAACTCCGCAGAATCTTCTCTTTAATTTGATACCCATACTGGTTTCCTAAGTACATTGCACTGAATTACTCATACCTTTCAAATTACAAAGTTCTTTAAAAAAAATCCTGATGTCAGAGAGAAGAACTAAAAACGCAATTTTACTTTAGTGAGCCATTGTTTTCGCGAATATATTGATTTTCGGGACTTAAAAAAGACCGGGATACCGGGATTACCGTTCCTACTACATGCACATGTATCTCTAGATGCTTTGCCAATAAATTTTGGTGCAGCTCCTAAAACCTAAAAAGCCATTTTCCATCTACATAAACTGTTGCTGATCAAAACGAATCTTTCTGTATCGACTGTATTGGAATAAAATTAAAAAAAAAAAAAAACAGAAACAGAAACAGGAAGTTTGCTGCCTTGCCTTCATCGTCGGTGCATCATGAGTGTAATGACACTAACAACAACAAAAAATGGCGCAGACCCATCGAGCGCACTGCCGCAACCGGGAGCACAACCCGAGAAATACATATGCACTGCGGCAGGCGGGGGGGTAGAGCGCAGTGGGCAGTGGGCAACGACGTGTCGCTCGCCATTTGTCGGCTGCAAGTTTTTTGTACGCTGCTAGCACTTTTTTCAATTTTGTTAAAATTTTGCTCGTTGTTTTCTTTTTTTTGCATTATTAGGCGCAGATGAGTTGTTGCAATTACACATGTAAGTTTCGCAGTCGCTTGCAATGCGAACAACCAAAATTAATTTCCCAGATTTCAGATAGTTTTTTCTGTTTTCTTTCCTTTTCGCTTTTACAATTCACTCATATTGTTGCTATTGTTATAAATACGTGATTGCTATGTGTAATTGACCGCTGAATACATATTGATGCTGACATATGTAAGCATATATATTTGTTTGTTTGTTTGTGCAAAGTTGTGTGGCTTGATGGTTCCAACGTCGTCACAGCGTGGGCATTTACATTTGCATTTTCCGCGAGATTACAAAACATGTTGCTCCTGCAGCAGGCCAGCGCAACTACTCTCCTCGAAATATTCAATTTAACACATTGCGGAAAAACCCAATTCAAAAGAAAAAAAACAACAAACCACATAGTTGAAGCTGTTACAGAGCCACATTTCAGGTTAATGGTTTTTGGCCGGGCTGAGCTACCGAACGCGCTTTAGCTGCATAGGCGAGAGGTTTCCTATTTCTATACAAACCATGAGAGTTTATAAATTTTTTTTTTATGAGCGCAGGTGTTTACCCACACACATACATACATACATACATATGTGCATGCATAAACACATATTTGCTGCAGGAGTGCGTTAATCAAAAAATATATAAATAAAACAATTTTGTTAAGTATGCAGAAATGACCGCTAACTGTTCTTCTATGTTGCGTAAAAATTGCATAGCTCTACCGATTACCATAGCTCGCTAGAATAAAATATGTATTAATTTTTACTATGGCAGTATTTGTAAATTAAAAACTTTAAAGTAATTTTTCTAGAGTTTTGCTCTTTTGAGTTATGACACTATTGAACTAAATGCCGGATATGTATGTATGCATGTACGTATTATGCATTTTAAACTCTTTCCTGCAGTTTCGCCTCGCGTAGCCACCTGATTTCTCTGCAAGGCGGTGTGTACTCCTACGACGAGTACTTACAGCCAAATCCATTGCTGCTTATCTCTTTTACGAGTTATTGCATTTACTACATTTAGCAAACCAGCTTTGTTGGTAAATATTTACTTGTGGTTGGCTGCGTAATTGTGTCGGTTTGACTGCGGCCAATCCGCACTGCAACTTGACAGTTCATTTATGGTTTCATTTATTTGATAAGAAACTTAAAATTGGAGAAGTGTTGGCAATCGCTTAAAGCTCAGTTAGTCCAGACTTAACTTAAGTTAACTTACCGTAAGAAATCATCAATGGTTATTCAACACGTCAACTTAAGCCAAGAGCGGAAATATTTTGTTTTTGTATTTCTTTTTTCAGCTGTTTAACAGTTCGCTGGCTAAAATGCCATATCAAAAAAATGTATGCAAACAAAAATGTTTGCTTTCATTTATTTTTAAGAAATACAAAAACGAGAGTCTGGCAAGCCTGATTCCCTCACCGCTCTCAATTTCCGTAAGGCCGTAACTTGAGAACCTAAAATCTACAGGTTCTTAAGTTTCTTACGGTAAGTTAAGTTTTAACTAACCGCCAACACAGTTTCTCATATAACAGGTTAGCCAAAATATTAAATTAAGTTAAGTTACGGAAATTAAGTCTAGACTGAGCTTTTAGTTGTATGCGGAATAATTAAGATAAACCGTTGAATACGTTTTTTCTTCGGGTTGTTCTGGCGCCAAAGAACTTTTCACCGTAAGATCGGTGATCTATACTCGTTGTTATTTTTGTAGTGCGACTACTAACCCAAACATGCATTGGATATGTCTTCTCGAGTCTGAATTTACAGGAGTTTAACCTACCAAACACAAGTCATTATTGTGGCTGAGAAAGTTTCGAGACATACTTAGTAGTTTGAGTAGTGTGAAGAGGACAACACGATATGGGGCTTCTAGGTTTGATCTTGAAAAAATACTGACGACTGCCGACCACTCAGAAAGCTTCAATAATTTATGAAAGCGAATATTATTCGCAGATGAATGGCGAATAATTTTTATGAGAAATTCACATTTACATACATACCCTCACTCCATTATATCTGCGTACACCCTTGTTTTTAACCGACTTCCAAAAAAGGAGGAGGTTATCAGTTCGTCGGAATATTTTTTTTTTTTTTTTTTTATGTATGTTACCGCATAACTTTGGACCACGTCAACCGATTTCGATAAATTTGCATCGGAAAGGTAGTGTCTCAGAGGTGGTCCCATACTAATCTGGTTGAGATCCGATCAGTGGATCATGAGATATATATATATATATATATTTTTATATGGGAGTTGAAGTCGGTTTTTTTTTGCTAAAAATTACTTGTTTTTAATACATATTTACAATATTTTGCAAGCTATACTTTTTTTGTTAATTTTTTACAAAGATATGTTATATGTATGTTATACACAAAACCATATATATATACATAAATCAAGGTTTCAACTGTAAAAAAGTAAAAAGTTTAAAATTTTAACCAAAATACGTTAAATTTTCCTTAGTTTTGTATACAGTTTGAAACTTTGATTTGTATGGCTTTGGGTATGGCATAAACCTATAGGTTTTACAAACTACCTCCATGCCAGCCACTACTTACTGCACTCTTTACCTCACTGGCATTGCAAAACATGACTTTCACTGGACACTCGCAGTTGGCGCTTGGAGTGGCACCAGCCGAAAACCGGACTAAGTGGCCGGTAAAGCCGCGAACGCGATGGAACGAGTCGCAACAGAATTAGGCATCTACATACTACATATGTACATACTGGCGACCAACGCCGGTCGGAAAGATGAAAAAAAAGCAGACGAAAGTAGTGAGCAATAATGATTGAAAGAAGAAATGTGTAATACAAAAACAAATCCACGCATTCCACATATACGTATGTATGTATGTAGTATATAGGTAACAACAAAAATTATACTGAAAACAAGTTGCTGGTCCAGATTAAGGCGCATGAGTCTTTCAGCCCGGCCAGCAAACTGGCTCTCTGCTGCTCATGTATGTATGTACATAGATCGCTTGTTTGAGAAGATAAATTGGCTGATGAGATGTGCTGGCTGCAACAGTGCGCACAATGTCTGGTGTATTGGGCATTCACAACAGAGTTTTGTTGTCGTTGCTTGGAGTTTTGTTGCTAACTTTTTAACATCAATATTTTTTCTATCTTTTATTGTCGTTAATTGAGTGAAATTAAACG
Organism: Rhagoletis zephyria; assembly: GCF_001687245.7. Lineage (NCBI taxonomy): Eukaryota > Metazoa > Arthropoda > Insecta > Diptera > Tephritidae > Rhagoletis > Rhagoletis zephyria. Next base: position 18,825 of record NW_016157491.1, read on the forward strand.
CAGTAATAATCGGCGCAATATCATTTCAGACCATTATTTGTACTTTCTTTTCGTTCCGCTGCATTTTTCAAAGGCCAAATATGTATTTATATACATTTTTTTCGTTGCAGTTGCAAATCTTCTAGTTGGACCCAAAATATCCATTATGCGCAACAAATCAATTTACTTACATAAGTAGGTACATACATACGTATAAACAGATCTACATACATATATGCGCTTGGCCTGGGGCAATTTGGCTGTGTAACCTTTTTGTCAGTGGATGCATTAATAACAATAGCAGCTACATACATAAGTATGTAGTAGGAGGTAAAATGGGTCAGGTGCAGTGCAAACATACTTGAAGGCATTCCAAGAAACAATATGGGCGCTAGCCTACAACCACAATAAAGCAATTGCTGCAAAAGAGTTTGTTTTGCTGAGGTTGTGATAGCCAGTTTCGGGCGCAATTCATAGGAAATACATACACATTTGTAGTACATACATATGTACACACACACACGTCACCCCGGACCACGATTGGATGCCTTCTGATGTCGCCTCAACACCACCTAAATGACGAGGCCCAGATGCTCTGCAAGCAGTTCCTAGTAGGGCGCCACAAATATGGGCACCTGAACAGACACTAGCTTGCAGCAGAGCCCTCGCCAAGGCACGTCAGGAAGAATCTATACCCGTTCCCACGACAGTCGGGTCTACGTAACCGAAACGACCCAGATTTATAGTGTCAACAACAACAACAGGAATCTATACGAACTGACGGGCGAAGTCTAGAGGTTCATAAACAGCATTCACAGGGAGTCGGTCTCGGCTTACATCGACTCCCTACCTGTGAATGCCCGACATGTACGGGACACAACTTTGTCTGCCTCGGGAGACTCGCCCCACAATATCGCAACTTCGCTCTGGCTTTTTCCGGCAGCAGGCAAACCTTCTACCTCCGCATGCCCCCAAAACCGCACCAAGCTAACGACCGGTCCCTATGGACAGACCCGGTGGAAATTGCACACTTCCTGGGCCTCCCTTTAGTTGCGCCCGACGACTTACGTTTCTATTTCAAATATAAGTCACAAATATGTTTATTTATAAGCCAATCAATTGAATCTGAATTAATTTCAGTAGGTCTCTTTAGAGCGTGTCAGACGTGCCAATGCAATATATTTCGAAAAGGCTGCCAAATTGAGAATTTTCAGAAAGCAGTTGCATCAGCAGTCACACCTTACATGCAAAGTGTGTTTTGAAGGAGATTTTGAATTTCTGAAAGGCGGATTTCAGGAAAATTTCTGAAATCTTGTTTGTTTAGCCTTTCACACCACGAATGAATTTCTGGCAATCGTTCTCGATACTCAAATGCAACTGTGAGGCGCTTAATTTATTATACATTACTTAATTCAATTCCGAAAAATTAGTTAAAATCATTACTGTTAGCTTATTAAAAATATGCGTTTTTATTTCTCATAAACTCGAGATCAGTGTCATACGGCAACACTCAGTTAGTTTGACAGCACTTGCAGCAAAAATAAAAATTGCTAGTGCAGCAATTGATTTTCGAAAAGTTTTCGCTCTTTCAATTGCAGTCAGATCTTGCAACTTTTATTTCTGAAACTGATTTAAATGAGAATTATTAACAATAAATAAATTAAGATAAGTTGCCAACAGCATCATTTTGAATCTTGCTGCTATTATTTTGACCGTAACTATACATGCATATCTAAATATGTATTTACAATAAACATCTGACAAAAGAAACGCAAGGTGCGCATATCACAGCCAAAGCGATTTCTTCACTGCTTCCAGCTTGCCGACCAACGATTTCGTGCAGCAAGCCATTGCAAATTGTTTACTTCTCCAGCACTAAAAACTTTCAAAGTGCATACATATTTATGTACATATGTATATCTATATGTATTTATTTGGAGTAGTTTGTTGACTATGCGGCAGGTCAAGGATATGCCACTGGAAGGAACCCGGTCACTGCACTGCTTTCGTATAAATTGCATCGAAAAAGTAAAAAATTATCTTGTTTGACGTTGATTTTTTGCCTTATTTCATTCTTATTGCAAATATACGCATTGCACACTGTTTGACGTTGATTTTTTGCCTTATTTCATTCTTATTGCAAATATACGCATTGCACACTTTATGCGAACGACGGGTACTCACCTTTTCCTTGGCACGTCCAGCGTGTTTTTGTACGGATTTCGCCAGCATGGTTCCCTTATTTTCGGTCATGAACTATAGTGTCCACAAAATTTAAGACTTTCTGTCACTGTTTAATGCAAAACTCTGGAATCTTTTTCTCCGAACTAATTTATTTTACAATTTCGATATTGCTGTATGTACAACAATACACTCTCGAATAAGAAACGCAAGGAATTTTCAAAAACTACCTTCGTCTTGTTTGAAAATGTTGTAATTTGGCACTTGTTTTTGTAAATTTCGAGCTGCAATATGCGCTAAATCCACGCCCACCACAAAATATGCGTCGAAATGGATATCGTAAAACCTTTCGAGAAGTGCACTTTCAGAGATTTTGCAAACACTTGCTTTTGTTATTGTTTATGCCACGTTCGTGTCAATTTTATTTCAGGTAAATAAAAATCCTGCGCTCACAGTGGCACCACAAAACAAAACAGAAGAAATTAAATAGTAGAATTAATGGCGTTGAAATTTCGCGGACGCGTGCGAATGCAAGACAATAAACAAGTGAATGAATTCGATTCGAGCGGTGAACTAAAATTCCAATAAGATTTTTGAGGCTGCTGTTGTTCAAACTGAGTGCAGAGCACGGTTGCCGAGTCGCAGTGTTTTTTTTCACCAAAATGACCCTCGAAAATCTCCCGAAACCATATTCTGTGAAGAACATTTTCCAAATAAGAAAGAAGGTAAGTGCACAAGGGAAATTCAAACAAATTGATGACGGAGGCACAAAAACAAAAAACTACACTAAAAAATAATACGAACTGTGACAATCAGAGCTCGGAAAATGTACAACAAACACATCATTTTGATAATCAGAACGATTTCGCCGTAAAATTTGTTGCTGTGGTACACCATCTCGTACGAATTTTCCTTTATAACTCAATATCATATTTTCAGATCGCTTGTTGTTAACTTCAGTCTTAAATTATCCCTATAAAAACCTTTATTTAGTAATAAAATTCATACAAGTGGCTAAACTAACAAAATTCGTTGTATCACTATATATATATATATATATAGGCGCCCGCGACCTGCACCGTCCTGCATTAGATGAACTATTTTGATTATTTTTGTGAATTTAATTTCCAAGCTGTGATGAATAAAAATGTTGTTGGGATATGGAATTATTCTGTAAAATTTGGTAGAATTTTGTGGAAATGGCAATACTAGTGCGAAAAGACAAAAACAATAAAAGTTGCAATGGGAGAAGAGCGCAGCTGTCAGTGATAAGCTTTTGTAGAAAAAGCGATGTGTGGAGACTTTGAAGGTAAAGTATTGCCAGAACGAATTTTGCGTGGCTACAATCTTTTTCTAATAACAGATTAGGAAGTTAAGCTCAAAAATGAAGATAATCTACTTAAAATAAACCTAGTATCAAGGCGAATTTATACAGATGGTGTTGTAAAATCAGCTGATTTCTTCGCCTTTCATGTACTATGTTTTTGCTTTTACTGATTTGACAGCACACCCATCAAGAGCAAAAACAAAATACTTGTAAACTTTGGAGCGAATTGAGATTTGACATAACATCCTCCATACAAAATAGATATGGTTGTCGTTGTTGTAATATAAATTCGCCACCTTGTATAAATTCCCCTTGCCTAGTATAAGTTTGCGCCAGTTCGTAAATCCAATACCAAGACGAATTTATACAGGGTGGTGTTACTGGCGAATTTAGATTTTCGACGCTGTCCTTCTGAATGTCAAAATGGTGTGTTTGTTGTAATATGAATTCGCCTTGTTTACCACAAACACATAATTTTGACATTCAGGAGGACCGCAGCGAAAGTCTAAATTCGCCAGTAACACCACCTTGTATATATGTGCAATACTGCAAAAAACCGTACAGAGCCAATTTACTAAGGTGATGGTAGCCGTATATAAGTAAAAAATTACACTAACAAATTATACTCCGATATTCCTACTGTCATTGGTATGAATTACAACTAACCCATCATTTTGACATAATGCTTTTAACGGCGAAAAATTCAGATTCACCGGTAACCCCACCTTATTAAATTCTCCTTGACCTAAACTAGAGATGGGCGCGGGATAGCGGGACCCGCGAGACCCACGGTACTGATTTAAAATTGGCCGGGATGGGCGGTATCGGGAAGATCTGTAAAAATATGGCGGGCGGGACGGGACCAAAATCCTTTCCCGACACTCCCGATAAAACCGGAACCCCCGCAAATTCACAAAATCTTCCTTAAAAACGATGTTTGAAATATGCACTTTTAATATTTTATTGAGACGAAAAAGGAAAAAAATTATAGGAAGATGCCATATCTTTCATTATTTAAAATTAATATGAAAGACATGAACATTGTTGTGAATCTTCGATCGGTTTGTAAACCTCGCCACACACGTTGAAATCTCAACCGCTCGTTTCAATTTGTTGTCCGTGTGTAGCCTGCTTTAGAGATAGATATCGGGGCCCACGGACCCGCGGTACAATTCTGAAAAATGTCGGGATGGGCGGGTTCGGAACTTAAAAATCGAATTTCGGGACGGTCGGGGTCGGGATTAAATATTTAGTCCCGTCCCCGTCTCTACCCTCAACAGTCTATAACTGCGGGATCTCGCATGCGTCATCACGCAAGCGGGATTTTCCAGCAAGTGAAGAGGGCCGGTAAGAAAAATGTACGCGCATAAAATACAAGAACGCGACATTGTATTTGTAACTGGTTTTAAGAAAAAGTTGAGTTTGCGAAAGCGGGTTCGTCAGCTGATACATCACAAGCACCATTATTTTACCGGCCGTCCTCCTGTTCTGGAAAATCTCGCTTGCGTGACGACGCATGCGAAATTCCGCACGTGCAGACCACAAAAAGTACCGCGCAATGATTTTGTGAGGTTTAGGGGCTCTGCATATAACTAACTTCGTTATGCAAATAAGCATGCAGATTGTCTGTTTTTGTTAAAGCAAGTAATATAAATTGTTTTTCATAACTGGATTTAATTATAAAATTCGCATCACTCGAAAAGAACAAAAAAAAATTTGAGTTGCCACCTGTCTGAAAATTTCAGTTTAATTAAATATTGCAATATGGGTATCAGACCAGAGAGGTTTAGGAAAGTTTACTCGTTCACACAACACTAGGTTCTACGTAACCGGAACGACCCAGATTTATATCTTGTCAAGGACTTTGCACTGCAGCAACACTCCCCAAAAACTCTGGGGGAATTTGTATGCTGCTGCAACAGGAAAGTTTACTGCCGAATATATTTTTAAGGAGGGTTGCCACCTGACTAGTATAAAGACTCGAGTTTAAATGTATGAATTAAATTTCGAGGAGAAAGTTGATATTTAACCTAATTTCTAAATACCTGCGAAAATATATTAACTAACACATAAATCGGAATTTTTTTTTGGAAAAGCTCACTTCACAAAGCTCTCTATTTTAATTTTTATGAATGAGACCATAGAGTTTTGCGGGAGTGAAAACACTAGAATATTTTTAAGACGCAGTGATGGACGCCTGGTATTGTTATGGCATGAAAAACACTCGGACGTTTGCCATTGCCTGCCGAGGGACGACCGCTGTTAAGAAAAAACCCCTTTTTTATATTTTTTGCGATGTTGCTTTGACCGGGGTTTGAACCCAGGTGCTGCAGAGTGGTAGCGCGCACTGCTTACCACTACACCACAGCGGCCATCAATTATAGTTTAGAAATGAGGGACTGTACTTTGGCTTGATGCATTTCTGAACACAGCTCAGTCTTGTATGTATAACTTCCTTGACTGACTCCACATTATCGAATTTATCCATCTCGCTCTCAAGTAAAACAAACTTTATTTAAAATGACTTTATTTTTTATTTCGGTCAAATAATACAGTTTGTCCTGTGTCGAAAATTCTCTCATTGCTATATGAAAATGTCTTAAGAGTATAAAATTAGTACTTGCATATGCTTGGTTTCAACATCAACTTCAGCACTTTAGAAAATGTGCTATCGGATGCAAAGGATATAGTGGCAGGAATGGAGGTTAAAAATAAAAATATTAATATGGTAGGGCTTAAGGTTGCGAAAAGAAATTGTGGTAACGGAAAAGAAATTCGTGCTGAACAATTAAAAAATCAATCGCAATTTTCAAAAATTATGTATTGTAAATAGACCAAAAATATAACCGGGATCTTGTAATAAATGTGCGAAGTTTTACAATTTTAAGATACACAATGAACACTGGCTGTTAGGATGCATAAATCAATAGATATTTAATCAATGCAAAAGAACAATAATTTGTATGCACGAGTGTATATGTATATAAGAAGTCCTATGCGTTGTGTCACAAATGAAAACTTTGAAAACATCTCTTAAGAAAGTAGCGCTTATGCCTTCCGCTTCGTATTGTTGGTATGTATATTAATAAACTTACTGTATAAGTAACTAATTAATGCTACTAAACAATAAACAATATTTTTTTTTTTATTAATATGTAGGTCGGCTGATGGTATTTGTTGCCCGGATATTTTTTGATTTACTTTCACTTGATTTTTTTGCATTAAAAGGTTAGAGGCGCCAACACACAATCATTAATTATTTGTTCGCGAACGCAATACAAATTGCGCTTTCGACATTTGCCGACTGACGCCTTACGAGTATATACGGTAGTTGGTGTTTCCAGTTGCACATCATAAAATCTCCCTTTTAAGCAGTTGTTGCACGTTTTGCTTAAATTTTTTATACATGTATTTTTCTTCCTTATATAGGCCATGCTTAAAATAATCGCTATTATAACCTTTATGTAATTATTATGTACTCTTTTCTTACTAACTCAGATGTTTTGCCATGCCGATGTTTTTCTACTCTTTCCAATCTTAAAAATCTAACTCCTTTTAATTTTATCATCTCATAACTGCTTTTCGATGGATTACTTGGTGCGCTCGGCATTATCGTTAGTTTGCTTGGCTTCCCCTGCTTTATACCTATATATGTTTTTTGCGCCACCAAAGTGCTTCAATGTAAGTATATGTTGGTCTGAATTTAGTTGGCTGTTATCCTTATAGATTTGTTGCGGTAGTAGTGTGTGTGTGGCTGTTGCTATTTCTTGCAAAACTTTAGTGTTTTTTAATAATATTAATGGGTCTGTGTTTACAATATTTATTGTATTACTTGATCTATGTATACTTTTTCTGTTTTTTTTTGTTTGCGCTTTTCTTTAATAGATATATAAACTGATAGGGAAATGTTTGTTGTTGTTTCTGTTTAAATGTATCATTTTTGTTTTGTTAAATTAAAATAGTAGAAAAAACGTTAATTGGAGTTTTGTAAACAAATGCTACGATGATGCGTCGCCATTATAAAGCACTTTTTAACCGTCGTGCTTTCTTTTCTTTCCTCGTGCCTGGGTTTCTTCTTCTGCGAGATTATAGAAACGAAAGTAGATTTAGAATCAAAAATTTGTTCACCCAGTTAGCAGATTTGGCTAAGACCACTCACCACCAGCCTCCTCAGCGGCGTCTTTGTTGTCTGCTTCAGCTGCATCTGCGGCTTTTGCGGCGGCGGAGTTTGATGATGATTTTTCCTTGCCTGCAGCTGCCTTGGCAGACGACACATTGCCTTCACCATCCCCGTCTCCATCGCTATCATCCTCATCGGTGTCTTCGTCATCATCTTCGACGGCGTTCTCTTCGTCCCATTCGGAATTATCCTCTTCCAGATCTTCATTGTATACCTATTAGGGCATAAATAAAGCAAAAATTTATATATGTACATATTAGACATTTTAGTTATTTTATATTTTTCAATATTAAAACTCACTTCCGATAACGAGACATCGGATGTGGATACGTAGGAGCTGCCGTAATCCTCCTCATCGCAGGAATCTGTAATAAAGAGAATGTAAATTTGTTAATTAATTAATTGAAACATGTTCCGCAATGTCTTTAAATGCTTACAAAAAGTGGCATTCGCTAGATTCAAAATCGCTAAAAACCAATAAAGGATAATAGCAAAGGGCAAGGGAGGTGCAATAGCTGCATCAGCGTCTATGTTGTTGTCAGAGCCGTCACCTGCTGCTGGCTTGGCCACTGTTACATCTGGGCACTTAGACGACATTGACAGTTTATCACAGTTAGAATTGCCCGTAGCATCTTTTAACTTAATTTCCTTCAACAACTCATCTAAATCATCGACTTCGTCATCAGTTTTGTGCTTATTTGTAGTGACTGTACCTGCCAGCTGTTTCTTCGCATTTACCCGCCTCTCAAACTCTTCCAACTCATCCAAATCAATTTCAATACCATTTAAACAAAACGCATTTTGTTTGTCTGAAAAGGTTGGGAGTTGGGGGTGAGTTTTCTTGGCTATATGGATTGTTTATAGTTTTTAGTAACTCGTCCATAACTAACTATAATATGAGTTTGGTGAAAAAGAGGCTGACTTCCAAAACGTATCAATACAATGTTTGGATACTGTTATACTGCGGTATTCAAACTGTTTGTATATGCAGAGTTGCGTTACATTGCAACCGTATACATTGCATATTTTAAATATTCAATATAGCAATGAGCAATTTTTCTGAATTTTCCATTTTTAAAACACCAATGGTAACCAATAACAAACGAAGCATCAACGTTCTTTCTGATGCGCTGATTGCTCTAGCGATGCGTTTCAATAACTTTTCGCAAGCGTTTTGGAAGAGTATATATTGTCAATATTTTGTAGTTCGGCGTTATGGAACATTATACATACTTTGTACGTACGCAAAGTAATTGACGTCTTGGAAGACAGCCAGAATGTGTGCGGAGCTATGAAAATCAGTATAAGAGAGACCCCATTATTAAAAGTAAAAGTTTGTGCTCTACTAGCCTTCGTCTTGGGATCAGCTCGCCAGGTATTCTCTTCTAACGTTATGCTTTGCAATGTAACAGAAATGGAAATAAATAGCGCCACTGCATAAAATTGGGCGATTGAGAGAACAATGACGTCAAGTTTTAATTTAATGTTTATGGTAGTTCATCCGCAATTACGTCTGTAGACACCAACGCATTTTCCACTTTATTGATGTGGTGGTATAACATGTTCCGTATTTTAGCCGTTCAACTTTACTAATGGCCGGCTTTTGTGAATTTGGTTGAAGCCGTTTCGCATTTTTTTCCAAAGCAAGTATGTCTGTTCGAAACATTTTTATTTATTTTTAATTACTAAAGTTGAATGGGCTATAAAATTGTACTCCCGAAAATTTGTAATTAAAAAAGTTTGTAATGATGAAATTTTTTCAATTATCGCCAGCTTTGCACGAAGTCTGACCCCCTTATTCTAGAACCGGAAATTTCGTAATTCGTAATTCGCATGCTGCAACCTTTGCACATGTGCAGCATTGCCAGCGATCAGAAAATTGGGCTGCGGCCGGTATCTATTTGCATCAAAGTCCGTGCAGACGTTTCAACGAGAAGTATCTAACGTACATACTCATTTACTCATAAACTAGCCTAGTATTTGGTCGACCTTCTTATTCAACTTTAGGTCTTGAACGTGTCACACAAATGAGGGGACCTACAGGTAACATCGTCTCCGAAAGACAGCTGGGTTTTTATAAAAAGTTCTTTCATGGCAAAAATACACTTGCAGATTTTCCACTTAAATAATCACGCCAGGGGAGTGCTACTAGCACGAACCACAAATCAAACCCGCTTAGCCTACCTTCGTTTTTGAGATTATAACAAATAGAAGCATGTTGAAAAAAAAAATGGCAACGGCTTTACGAAAGTTCTTAGGGTGGGTATGCTACTATATAAATGACAGCACTCACCTTCCTCATCACCATCATCGTTTCCGTTAACCTCATCATCATCATCGCCCTCAGAGGGTGCTTCGACATCATTCGCATCAAAGCTGAAATAATTAAAAAGTTTTAAACATAGTAACATTAAACATAATAATCCATTATCCTAACTTACCCATCGAGAAATTTCAGAGATTTCAGCATTTCAAAGATTTTTTCACGGTAGTTCTCAATTTGCGTTGCTTCATTATTGAACAAGTCCAAAACGGCGAGATGTTTGAATTCTTCCAGTGGTTTCAATGTTTCCAGATCCTTAATTTTATTGCCCGACAGGTTGAGATATTGTAATTTGGGACTTGTTGTCAAGTAGTTGAGGCCGTTTGATATTCTAAAGACAAATAATGGGTTTCATTTAAATTATCTTTTACTAATTATTGTGTTAATATAAAATTACCTGTTGTCTGAAAGCTCGAGTTTCTTCAGATTGGGCAACTTGGGGAAACCTTTTAATGTGGTTAAACCAACATTAATTAAACTCAATGATTCGAGCGCAGTGTACTCATCTGTAAGGCCAACAATACTTGTACTCCGGCAATTATCCAGGTTCAATTCTGTGATCTACAATAGTTCAAAATAGTTTAAGGATTAGCTTGAATACTTGATGCAATAAAAATGGTAATTTAGAAGTTACAACCGCCATATAATCGGTGTTAGGTATATAGAATTCAAGATCTTTTGAAGGCCCTAATTGCATAGAAATGTTTATTTTTCTTAAATATTTCAAGATTAAAAAAAAAATTTGTATTTACATATATACACAAATATTCTCCAACGTTTGATGAAGCCTTTATTCACAAGTTGAGTCACCATCTGCGATATTTGAGGAATATTTGAGAAATTGTTAACAACTATGGCAGTGCTTATATTTTATTTGCAAGTGTGGATCTGGTGAAAAATATGTTCAAGATATTAGCTTTGTTTCTTTGCTTTTCTAGCAGATAATTATAAGGACGATTAAGGATGGAATAAATGACAGAATTACACCCTCCGAGAGCGAAATATAGAAATAGTTAAAATGTACCAGCAGCAATTAGCAGGAAGCCAAAAAAGAAAAGCGTAATAACGAGAGAGAGCTCCTGGTTTCTAATAAATTTTTGGTTTAAGAAACGCCGTTGTTTTTCCTTTCAGGAAACTTAAAAAAAATGTCATCAAATTTTTCAACTTACAAATGTACAAATCGTGTGATCCCTGCTTAAGGAACATACTATAAGCGAAAGCTTCATACCTACATATCGCAAGAGAATTAATTGAAACATTAAATTTTGTGGGAAACCGCAATCTAATTTTGATCAATTCATATCATTTTTGGGAAGTTTACACCCCTAATGCGAATGATGTCGACTGGCAGTATATAAACGGCTATTATTTGAATTTTTTGAATTATGACACTATTGAAGTAAATGAGCATATGTACATATCTACATACATATGTCGGCGACGAAAAAGTGACAACATAAAATAGTAAAATAGAGACGCGCACTGTTATTTACAGCAGTGTTTCCGTTCCTTCCTGGGGTTTCACAAACATTTCTATTGAAACGGAAGGGAATGCTGACGTTTCTTCCACACAGCGTTGCATTGAGCCAGCCAACGAAAAATTTATTTGAGAAACAAATGGAATGACGAAAGTGATGATTTTCGCCAATTCAGCTCCAACTAGCCCCAATACAGCGGGCGCAACAAAGATGAAACTAGTTGCATTCGAGCAAGCGTTCATAAATGATCGACCGACCGCATATAGTGCGTCGCGTTGTGAGTGTGTGAACGCAAAAAAAAAAAAAGAAGCAGGGAAAACGATACGAAAATACAAAGGAGAAAAATCGATATGTCAAGAAACTGGCTGAAAGTTTCTTGGAATAATTAAACAATTGTACGAAATGTGTGATGATGTCCTTTAGGCTTAATACACCGATAAATGCGCAAGAACTTGCAATGCCTGTTTGAATAAGGTAACAAACAAAGGTGGCTAATCTTTGGTAATAGGAGCGTTTATGTAATACGAGACAGGTGTCAACAAAACACAAGATGGCAGCGAATATGGGGTACACGGCGAATTGCGTAGATGAGGGAATGGACGAAATCGTGAGATACATACCGAACGGAAAGCAAGCAAAACGGAACTATTCAAAAAGAAATGACAAGCAAGGGCGATACAACAATAACAACGCTAATCAAATGTTAAACGTGCAACAGACGGTGGCGGGTCGTCACATCTTACAATACACAAAATTATACATATCATACGTACCTATTTGCACATATTGACTACATAGTTGCTGCTACATTTCACCCAAAGCAAATTGTACCACCAATAGCTATGCTATGAATTAAGAATTAGCGAAGCTAAGCCGCCTGCTGGTTTGCCGTCACTTTCTCCACATTGAGGTAGATAAGTAATACGGTTTTGCTTGGAAAGTTCAGTCGTTTTGATGAACAAATATCACCATTTGCATAAATGCGACACCCTTAGCTAGTAATCGAAGGAAGCTTTATTGAGGCACAAGTGGCCTACCAGAATGCTGCTAAAAAAAACTTCCCGCACATATGTAGCGAAATTGACATTGATCATTGAGCTTCATGGCTTATAGTTCCATTTGCCAAGAGCATTGGAAACGCAAATTAGTAGAGTGCATATGTACATATGCACCCAGCAAACACAGTCTCTTCTTAATGTTAGGGAAACATTGTATTTCCGTAGAATTCTAATAAAGTCTCTAATATCAATATATCTAAATATAATATCTAATATATCTCGAATCGAAAATCCACTATTTTGTAGCCTATTTCCACCAACGGCTTAACTGCAGTTAACAGCTCTGATAAGTTCCACGAATTTTAACATTGGGTGATCGGTAAGGTTAATCTCTTACTTTTTGCTCCTTTACCCCCTTAGAGTGGTAATCTCCTTTTTCCAGTAGGCATAAAATGCAGTTAAGGCTTGGTGGAAATGAAAATGAGTGTAAATACACCAACTATAATTCATCATTAGAAAACGATTGGCTATCTAAACTTTTCCTCTATATCGAGAACAAAGTCCCTTTTTGTAGAGAATGCTATTATTAGACAGTTTCTCTAATCGCCTTCTTATCTTCTATCTTGGAGAAATACTTTAGAATTCGAATCGTTTTCTAATATTACATTTACATTGAGCCCAAATGCGTCATTTGGGCGAGAAACCTCAAATGCGAGGCCAAATCACGCATTTCTCCATACAAATTCACATTTCCAGAATGACGCATTTCGACGCATT